>NC_142929.1:83945440-83990440 GCF_046866305.1 Octopus bimaculoides
GAACGAGAAGTAGTTGAGGGAGAGAACAAGTTCAGCTTGACGAAGAAGTGTGAAGGTGTCAGGTTTGGGGTTGAGTCGAAGGTTCAGAAAGTGTTTCAATGCAAGAAGTCCTTCGTTGTGTGGGATCACCGTATATAAACTCTTGATATCAAGAGGGAAGAGAAGATTAGAGGGGCCAGAAGGAAAGGAGAAAAAGTTAAAGAGACGGAAAACTCGTGGATGTGGGAGAGGAGGGAAGCCACTAGGGGGCAAGGACACGGACGAGGTATTTAGAGATCAGTTCCGTAGGAGAGTTGCAAGCGGAGACGATGGGGGTGGCCAGGATTGTTGGGCTTGTGGATTTTGGGAAGAAAGTAAATGGTGGGGTGCGTAGAGTGCGGACACTGAGGTTGGAGGCGGTGGAAAGGAGGCAGGAGGAAATGAGGTCATGGATAGTGGGAGACATTTTCTGTTGGTAGTTAGGTGTGGAGTTAGAGGGCAGAGGGCAATAGAAAGAGGTGTTTTGAAGTTGGCGAAGAACTTCAGCCTTGTAGAGGTCTGCCCGCCACACAGTCACGGTTCCACGCTTGTCGGCCGGTTTTATGTATATATATATATATGTGTGTGTGTGTGTGTGTGTGTGTGTATATATATATACAAATATATATATATATATATATATATATATATATATATATATATATATATATATAGAGAGAGAGAGAGAGAGAGAGAGAGAGAGAGAGAGAGAGAGAGAGAGAGAGAGATAGTTAGCGGTTATAGTAATCGACTAAGGGATAAAATATCCGTATATACTCTCAGTATCCGTTACCTGTGTTCTTCCCGGGCAATGATGTGCAGGGACACGATATACGTCGAGCGCAGGTAACAATATGATAAACAAAAGTTTATCAGGAACCAATGCAAATAATTAGAAAAATGGAGAAAATCATGGATTAACTAGCACATCGATTGGACCACATTTTAAAGCTTGTTTATTGATACAATGCAAGACATAACAAAGCTAACAGCTGTTTCTAATCAGATTACCAGAATTAAATCTATACATAAGTGCGAGAATACAATTCTTCATCTTCATAGGGCATTCGAATTAAAGCAAAAGATCTTCCCTAGTCTTTAATAGCTCACTCTCTCATCTACGCTCTTTGATCCCACATGATAAATAACTATGTGAACTTAACATATTGGGCTTCTAGACTATTTGTCTAAGCCATGTTTTCTTTCCTCTTCCTACTTCCTCTTGTTATTACTGTATGCTCTTGTTTTTCAAACTGATGAAGATTGCTTGCCTTCATAGTGCATTCGAACTGATGAAGATTGTTTGCTGGAGAGAGTGGAGGCCAACTTCCATGAACGCCTTCAGAAATGCATCAATGAAAACGGACACCACATGATAGATGCTGTTTTCTACACTTTATTTTGACAAATGCTAATTCAATACAAATACATTGATGTCAATAAAATTTGTTTGCAGCCAAAATTAATGCTTTTGTGAATTTTTCTAAAACGTCCGCCCTCTCGCCCCGCCCAAACCTAAAAACCGACAGTCTGGTCCTAAGATACCCAAAAAGTTAAACGTTGCAAACTTTAAATTATCAAGCAACTTGCAAAGATTCCACGACGCTATAGAAAGTATTAATCTTGACCCAAACAATTTATGGGAAGATTTCAAAACAAAAGTATTTCTGGCTGCAAGTTCGTCAGTGGGATTTAAATCTCATAAATCCAGAGATTGGTTCTCAGATAGATCAGCAGAAATTCATGATCTACTTTTAGAAAAACAAAACTTAGGCAATACACTGCTCTCTCAGTCATTGAATCCCAACTCAAATGAAACTTACAGAAATCTGAAAAGGAGGGTGCAAACTGCTCTAAGGAAAATTAAACAGGAATGGTGGAATGATAGGGCAAAAGGGGCACAAGAAGCAGCTGATAGAAATGATGCCAGTTGTTTGTATTCTTATGTTAGGGAGGTATATGGTCCAAAATCTTCTTCAGTAGCTCCAGTGAGAACAGAAGATGGATGTTTTCTTCTGACTGACACCGCTTCTATTCATAAGCGTTGGGTAGAACATTTCTCTGCACTTTTGAATAGACCATCATCCGTTAATATGAGGACGATAGAAAAAATTGAACAACTTCCAGTTATAGAAGAGATGGCATCTGAACCAACTCTAAATGACATTTATTTAGCTATGAATAAGCTGAATAACAACAAGTCTCCAGGATCTGATGGAATCTGTGCAGAAGTCTTGAAATATGGGGGTGACAAAATGATGGAACTCTTAAATATTTTAATTTGTCACTGTTGGAGAAGTGAGAAAGTGCCTCAAGACTGGATTGATGCCATTCTTGTCTCCTTATATAAATCGGGGCCAAAGGATCTGTGTGGTAATTTTCGTGGGATTTCCCTTTTGTCTGTGGTTGAAAAGGTGCTCGCCCGCATTTTGTTAGAACGTTTAAATACCTTTATAGTTCCAAGTATGGTGTCTGAGTCTCAGTGTGGTTTTCGTTCCTCCAGGGGCACAGCTGATTGTATCTTTACTGTCAGACAATTACAGGAGAAGTGCATTGAACAGAATCTTGCTCTGTACCATTGCTTTGTTGATTTGAGCAAAGCATTCGATACTGTTAATCGAAGTGATCTGTGGCTAATTCTGGGGAAAATTGGTTGCCCAGAAAAGTTTATAAACATGGTCAAGTCTTTGCATCAGGATATGAGAGCTAGGGTTAATTTTGGTGGTAGGCTTTCTGAATCTTTTGCTGTGGAAAATGGAGTAAAGCAGGGAGACCTTGATGCACCCACCCTCTTTGCAATATACTTTGCCGTTGTGGTGTCACATTCCTTTCAAAACTCTGAGGAGGGTATCTACATAAAATATCGAACAACGGGGAATGTTTTTAATTTGACCCGACTGAAGTTTAAAACGAAGGTTTTTACTTCACTTATTAGGGAACTTTTGTATGCTGACGATTGCGATCTGGTTAGTCATTCTGAATCGGGTCTGCAATCCCTTGTATCTGCATTTGATACAGCTTGTGATGATTTTGGCCTGACCATCAGTCTGAAAAAAAACAGTTGTAATGTATCAACCTGCGTATGGTGCTGTTTGTAACCTCCCTAAAATTTTTGTTAAGGGAAAGTTACTTGAGGTTGTCAATTCATTTGTCTACCTGGGAAGCTCTGTTCAAGATGATGGAAATCTTGATACGGAAATACACCAAATGCTTTTGATGCCCTTTGAATTCAAAGGGCATCAAAAGCATTTGGTGGCTTGGAGTCACGCGTCTGGCGCCAGCGACATATAAATAACAATACAAAGCTGGCTCTTTACAAATCATTTGTCTTAACATCCCTATTGTATTCCTGTGAAACTTGGACCTGTTATGAAAGGCATTTTAAAATGTTAGAAAAATTCCACCAAAAATGCCTTCGTCATATTTTAAGAATTAAATGGAATTCTTTTACTCCAAACACAGATATCCTTGCATCTGCAGGCATCCCCTCAATTAAAGCCATGATTTTGAGGAACCAATTGAGATGGTGTGGCCATATTGTTCGAATGGCAGATGAACGCATGCCGAAACAGCTGTTTTATGGTGAGCTTGCAGAGGGGAAACGTTATCGGCATAAACCTAAAAAAAGGTTTAAGGATGGCATAAGGACTGCTATGAAGTCAATTGGAATGGCTCCAAAAGATATAGAAGTCCTCGCTTCAGATCGAGTTGGATGGCGAACAAGGGTGTGGAGTGGAGTGAAAGCATTTGAAGAGGCCAGGATGATGCAAGCAGGGCTCAAGAGACATTTAAGGAAAAAGGTGAAGACTGAGAAGGTGAATGACAAGGACCTTTTTGTGTGCACAGTCTGTGACAGACCATGTCTGTCCTTGGCTGGCCTCAAATCTCACCTGCGAACCCATGGAAAACAAACCTCACCCAGCTATTCTGATTATATGTCTGTGCACACGTTTGAATGTGGTGTGTGCCAGAGGGTTTGCAAATCCAATGGGGGTCTTAAAAGACATGTTAGGATCCACAATGAGCAGAACTTACTTGCAGGTATTGGTAGTGCAAATCAGAGGTGCAATCTGTGTGGGTGTTTTTTCAAAACACTGTCTGGTTTAAAAAGCCACATCAGACGCCATGAAAGGGCTAAGGTGTAGGTGCAGGAGGTGGTCAAACTCTGTTTAAGGAGTAGACAACCACCATATATATATATATATATATATATATATATATAGAGAGAGAGAGAGAGAGAGAGAGAGATAGTAGTAGTAGTAGTAGTAGTAGTAGTAGTAGTAGTAGTAGTAGTAGTAGTAGTAGTAGTAGTAGAAGTAGTAGTAGTAGTAGTAGTAGTAGTAGTAGTAGTAGTAGTAGTAGTAGAGGTGGTGGTGGTGGTGGCAGCATCATCAATTGTATCAGTAAAAACATCAAAACCAACGACTAAATTAGATTTAACAGATTAAAACAATAACGAGAGCAAGAAAGAAAGAAAGAAAGAAAGAAACAAAGAAACAAAGAAACAAAGAAACAAAGAAACAAAGAAAAAGAGAGAAAGAAAGACAGAAAGAAAGAAAGATAACGTCTTTGAGGTAGAGATTGGTGGAATAAAAAAGTGTGCCAGATTCGAGAGATTTTGTACTGTGATGGGATGTGGGTATGTGTGTGCATGTGTGTGTGTGTGTGTGTTTTGTGTACGTATGCGTGTAAGTGCATGTATATGCATACGTACGTGTATGTATTTGTAAGTGCCTATTTATGTATGTGTGAGTGTGTATGTGTGTACCTGTATATATTTTATATATCTAAGCACAGGCTTGGCTGTGTGATAAGAAGCTTCCTTCCCAACCGCATGGTTCTGGGATCAGTTCAGCTGCGTGACCACCACCCCCTCCGGCAAGTGTCTTCTACTATAGCCTCGGGCCAACCAAAGTTTTGTGAGCGGATTTGGTAGATGGAAACTGAAAGAAGCCCGTCGTATAGATAGATAGATAGATAGATAGATAGATAGATAGATAGATAGATAGATAGATAGAGTGATAAATTGAATATTAATTCAACTTAAAACCAAATGGCCTAGCATATAAAAAAATCTGAAAATTTAGAAAAAAAAAATTTAGAAAAAAAAAATATTATATATATATATATATATAATATTATAAAATATAGTAATTAATCATATATTAATTAATATCGATTAATTACCAGGAGGCTAGCACATTTAAAGAATCAAAGAGATTCAGAAATAGTATCTGCAGTCTCAGGGGATTAAGGTACATTTTTATATATAACGTTGACCACTAACGTGGACAATTAATGTGCTAGAAATAGATCACATCTTGTGTCTATTAAGACCTAAATTGTTCTCAACATGAAATATAGCAGAATGTCTTGCCCGCTTACGTTTTGGTATTCTGCTATATTTCCTGTTGAGAACAATTTAGGTCTTAATAGACACAAGATGTGATCTATTTCTAGCACATTAATTGTCCACGTTAGTGGTCAACGTTATATATAAAAATATTATATATATATATATATATATATATATATATATATATATATATATATATATATATATATATATATATATATATATATATATATATATGTATATGTATAATATAATATAGGACAAATTCTTTATAAGAATTTATCAAGTAGACAGCGTGAAAAAACCTCATAATGAAAATATAACGAAAAATTTCGTAATGAAAAGATTCATCGTTTCTTCATAGATATATTTAAATATATATAAAGGGCATTAACTGTGTATTAATGCCTCACGCTATCGAGGGACTAAATAGGTAAAAATACTACCAAAAATAAGTAACATATTAACCGAAAGCGAGGGAATGCAGCTTTTCAAAATTTATCTCTTAAAAACATTTAACTCAACGGTAGACCACTGGTTTCTCAATCAAATACAGAAAAAACTGTGAAGTAACCTGTATTCTTTTGTTCATCAGTACACGTATGGTCAAGATATATAAAAATAAACAAGAATCAACCTACCACGATGTAGCCATCACAGTAACGATGACTTTTGTTCACAATTATAAGAAACGATGAATCTTTTCATTACGAAATTTTTCGTTATTTTTTCATTATGAGGTTTTTTCACGCTGACTACTTGATAAATTCTTATAAAGAATTTATCCTATATTATATTATAAATAATTAGAATATATTCAGCGCTGAATATCATTATATATCCCTGAAAGAGATTTGAATTTATATATCCCTGAAAGAGATTTGAATTTATCCAGTTGCATCTCGGTAACATGTGCTAAGCACATGTTACCGAGATGCAACTGGATAAATTCAAATCTCTTTCAGGGATATATAATTGTGAACAAAAGTCATCGTTACTGTGATGGCTACATCGTGGTAGGTTGATTCTTGTTTATTTTTATATATCTTGACCATACGTGTACTGATGAACAAAAGAATACAGGTTACTTCACAGTTTTTTCTGTATTTGATTGAGAAACCAGTGGTCTACCGTTGAGTTAAATGTTGGGAGTTCGTCATAAGTGACTGGTAGAATACGTACCAGACATTAAAAAATGTACTGAAATAAATTCGTTCGACTAAAGTTCTCCAAGGTGTTGTCCCAGCATGGTCACAGGCTAATGACTGAAACAAGTAAAAGAAAAAAGAAATGCTTGTACGACTGTGTATGCATGTGTATATGTACATGTACATGTATGTGTATGTATGTATATGTATATATGTGAATCGATGTATGCATGTGTGTGTATGTGAGTGTATGTATGTGCGTGTGTGTGTGCGTCCGTGCGTGCATGTGTAAGTTTTCTTTGTCCTGGTTTCGTACCCTGTAAATGAACTAATTAACAGTTAAATCTCACTCAAATCACAGTCCACTGCTTAGAAAAGGAACAGTTGGGTTCGCCGCATATAGGAATCAGACTGAATGGTCAAAGCTAGAAAGCCTTTGATTATCAATTAGCACAATCAAGGACTAAAGAACGATATCCTCGCAGCGGCTGCTGTTGGTACTGCTTCTCTGCCTTTCTTGTTGCCGTTGACGCAGTTTCAGCTACGGGTGTTTACGCTGCTCCTGCTTCATTTACTGCCGTTAGTGGTACAGATGCTGCTGCTGTTTTTCTTGTTCCTTTCGCTGCTACTGCTTCCTGTTGTATGTTGCTGCTGTTGGGTTTATGTAGTCTGTTATAGTGGGGGCTTCTTCTCGTTTTTTTCTTTTTTACTTTTGAACACAGAAAACCCTACGTGACCTTTAACACCACACAAGTTACATCTTGGCTCCCTGTTCTCAACTATAATGGACAGTTTAACTCCATTGACAGGTGGATAAGGTTTGGGGTCCTTTCTACATCCTCCGGTATGATCTGAAGGAGGATCTCCTCTGTGATCTCAAACCCAAATTCCCTCTCCGTTTGTTCTGTCACTACCCTCCAAAACAACACAAGCCAACAGCCACCAGATATCAAACCCAGGTGACACTCTCTTTATCATAACGTGACGTGTCCTTCTCTCTTAATATGTTGGGTAGAGAGTTAGGTCTCTGATGCGTAAGGAAGTATGGAGTGCTTCCTGAATTGCGTTGCCCTGGTCGCATGATTTGCCCTTATTTCTTTGGGGGCTCTTTACACATGCGTGTATGTTGGTGTTGTCATGCTTTTGCCGAAACACGCAATATAACACCGTCTTCTGGACAGTTGCTGCTAAAGCCTCGGCTAGGATTACAACTTGTAGTCTCCACCTATTCAGCTTCCCAAGCTATTTCACTTGTGTCAGGCGAGCCTCCATATAGTTTCAGAAGTATTGATTTCGACTCCAAGGAATCATCTCTACCGCGTACTTTGACGTCATCATTATTCTTATGTTGTTATAGTTATTGTTGTTGTTGCTGCTGTTGTTACTTGTTGTTGCTGCTTTTGTGTCGTTGTTGCTACTGTTGCTGCTGCAATTCCTTCTGATGTTGTAGTTGTTGTTGTTGCTGCTGCTGATGATGATGATGATGATGATATTGATGATGATGATGATGATGATGATGATGATGATGATGATGATGATGATGATGATGACGATGATATTGATATGACGCTGTTGATGCTGTTGTAGTTTCCCCTATTGTTAGGTATTTATTGTTGCAAATGTTGAAGCTGATGTTGGTCCCGTTCTTAATGTTGCAACCATCACCACCATCACTACCATCATCACAACTATTACTACTGCCGTTGCTGGTTCTGCAGCTACTACTACTACAACAACTACTACTACTACTACTACTACTACTACTACTACTACTGCTACTACTGCTGCTGCTGCTGCTACTACTACTACTATTACTACAATCGACCGTCATGTCAGTAATTAGAGGAAATCATGCATAATTTCTCGCTGCTGTCAACGTCGTCTGCAACGATGATGTTTGTAATTGAAATGGTGTGTCCAGCTGTAAATCCCCACCATACTGCCATTGTATCACCTCCTTTCATACCACACCATTCTACACCACTCAACACTCCCTTGCCAAACCACTGCATCAATACCTAACCATTATACGCAACATTTTATATCCCAGAATATCGCTGTCTATATTACATTCTGTCACATGTACTCCCAACCCCATTACCCTACACCACAATTTGGCTCATCTCACCAAATCACACCGCTACACATTACCTAATTACAAATGACAGCAATGGCTATGGAAAAGCTTCTATTCGTTTGCACTGCTAGAAACTGCTGTCATACACCTTAAAAAAGGAAGAACAACCATGAACCAGCGTTATCAGGGAAGACGAAAACATCCATGGTTCTTATTATTTTGGTGGGAGGAAGTGATGGTTGGTAGTGGGAGGAGATACGGTACCATTTCGTTGTTAAGGAACCAGGTGTATGTTGTCAGGTCGTTGTTAAGGTGCCAGATACACGTTGTTCATTCATTGTTTGAGTGCCAGATGAATGTTGTCAGTTTGTTGTTAGGATTTCAGATGTATGTGTCACTGTATTCTATATATTGGTGTTATGGACATGTTCTTGTTTATCTTTTGTTGCAAAGAAGAGGGACGTGTCCGCTATTTTTAACCCCACCCTGAGACTAGAAGCAAGAAAGAAAAATGTTACAACTGAATACTTACAACAGATGGAACTCCACTAAAGGCAACCTACAACCAGGTTGGAGGGGCTAAACCGGAAGCTGGATTAAATCAAATAAATTCTGCTGACAAGGTGTTGGTTTGTGAGTAAGAATAGTAAAAGTAACTTGCTCAATGTTGATAGCTTGAGCAAACACGAAACTACAAGGAGGGAATGCGAACTTCTTACCCACAAAGCCATGCCTGTGGTTAAATAACGGACTACTTAATCTCACAGCCATGCCTCATCAACCAACAAGTACCTGTCTTATTTCCATAAACATTGTTACAATAAACATTATAAGGTTTACATCTCTCATATTTGCATCTGAATTTGCACCTCAATCTCCTGTTTTAACTATTTAAAAAGTTTTTCGCTGCGTCCTTCACGTTCTTGGTGCAGCATGTGGGCTTAAGACGTTTTATGTTGGCCATAAAAGCCATCACCCGGTCCATTAAGGGTATTAAAATAACACAGGATAATTAATGCAATATGACAAACCTGTTCAAAAATGTTTAACCAAGGACTATCTCTCTCTCTCTCTCACACTATCTCTCTCTCTCTCACTCTCTCTCTCTCTCTCTCTCTCTCTCTCTCTCTCTCTCTCTCTCTCATACAAACACACACACACACACACACACACACACACAAATAGACTAAGAGTGAAACAAAAACACTTGTATCATTCGAACCAGAATCTCAAAAACATTGTTATTATTAAATTTATGTATTTCTAATCAATTTGGAGATATTTGCTATTGAGTTGCAGATTTTTAACAATGCATTTGGTGATTATTTGCTTTATTTCTCGGGCAAAATTTACAACTTAGAATAAAAGAATAAAATTATTATTTCATTCAAAATTTGATGAGCTTTGTTTTTAGTGATAACTTGAAATGGTAAATATTTTTTCTAACTGTATTTGCTTGAAAAAACATACTTTTCTTTATATTAAGCAATTCATTATAATTACTTTTACGATGTACCTAAATAAAAACCATCGTTATAGATCAGCATTTCTCAGCCTTTTTCGCGATTTGGCTTCCCTTGGACATTGAAAAAATATATTTCGGCTCCCCAGTGTTGATGAAAAATTTAATCCAGCTTCCCATGTATCTGAGATAGATCAGCCGGCCCATGACAAATCTGACAAAAGGGAGGACCTGCAAAACTACCAGCTCACGAACTGCATCTGAAAGTTGGCACGCCAATCATGCTGCTAAGGAATTAGATGTTCCAATAATGTGCAATGGTACGCGGATGATTATCAAAAAATTGTGCTCACGAGTTCTGTAGGCAACAATCTTGAATGAACCGGCCGCTGGCTAAGACATACTTATAACTCTTACTCACTCCGATACGACCTACAAGTTTAAACAGATGCAATTTCCCATCAAACTCTGCTTTCCCATGACAATCAACAAGGCGCAGGGACAATCAGTGCAAGCGGTTGGTTTGAATCTGACAGAGCAAATATTCGCACACGCATAACTGTACGCTGGCTGTCCCCATGGTCTTTCTATTTGTGCACTCGAGGGAATGTTGTCTACCAAGAGGCAATCCAATGATAACAACAGCAACTTCAACTGCTCCAATTTTAACTCCGCAATTTTTTCATCGTCCTGCCAGCCCACGTAAGTCCAGTCTTGCTTTGCTCTCCTTACTAACTCACCATGACATTCTTTTTTTCTATCAAGATCCGTCGCCCAAACACCACTTCGTATTCACATCTTCCTCTTTTTTATGTCTTCGTTTCTCTCTTCGCGTCGTTCTCTGACCGGGTGAAACCGGGCTTAGCTGCTAGTATATATATATATATATATATATATATATATATATATATATATATATATATATATATATATATATATATATATATATCTCAAAGGTTTCAAATTTGTATATTTAAAAAGGATAGAGACTTTCAACACGATCAATTTTTATTCCATTTATTTAATTATTTACCATTCGATGTCAACATTTCTGTGCTCAACTCTATCCAGCGACTGATCCGTTGGATGTCTGACGTCAGACATCCAACGGATCAGTCGCTGGATAGAGTTGAGCACAGAAATGTTGACATCGAATGGTAAATAATTAAATAAATGGAATAAAAATTGATCGTGTTGAAAGTCTCTATCCTTTTTAAATATACAAATTTGAAACCTTTGAAATATAAACAATGAGAACGATCCTTAAGGAATCTAATCAATGATCCTTTGGCGTGAAGTCTTGTGCTATATTGGCAACGATTACAAAATTTACTGAAAAATTATATATATATATATATATATACTCTTCGTTTTCAATTATATATATATATATATATATATATATATATATAATTGAAAACGACGAGTGTATATATACGAGGTCTGATCAATAAGTATCCAGACTGGATCTATTAAAACAAAACTACTACACGTACCAATTTAGCATTTAATCTGCTTTAAAGTAGTCCCTTCGTAGTCCCTTCGGAAGCCAGACACTTAATCCAGTGCATTTGCTTTGATGGAAGCATTCCTAGAACTCATTTTCTAAGATAATCAGCAGCTGTCTCGTCGCATTCATTTTGATTTCCTCGGCATCCTGAAGTCTTCTTCCTTTCAAGTGGGATTTGATTTTTGGAAAGAGGAAAAAGTCGCTAGGGGTGAGATCAGGAGTATACGGTGGCTGTCAAAAAACTAGACACGCGTCTCATACCCAAATCTTCAGTGATAATAGACTGAACTGAACCGTAACTAATCTGCACATCCTCTGATAATTGACCGATGGTGATTCGACGATTTCTCCTCACAGCTGCACGCACATCTGCAATGTTTTTCTCAGTTCTGCTGGTTGCGGGTCTTCTGGAACGTTCATCACTACCGACATATTTTCGACCATCGTAGAAATGCCTGAACCACTCGTACACTTCTGTGTAGCTCATACACCCCTCTCCATACACTTTCTGCAACTTTCCGTAGGCTTCTGAGCAGGTGTCGCCAAGCTTTTGGCAAAATTTGATGCAGATTCTCTACTCAACTTTCTCTATCATGGTCAATGCGACGATCACACGCTACACACGTTCTTTACAAGCACTGGTGTAAACACCGGAAGTGAGCTAGAACGTTGAAACTTAGTGCGCATGCACGGCAGAGTTCAAGGTCCATCTGTGCCTAGCGGTTTCACTATGAGTGCTTTAGCTTTATTACTACGGCAACAGTCCAGATACTTATCGATCAGACCACGTATGTATATATATATACATATATATATATATATATATATATATATATATATATATATATATATATATATATATATACTTTATTTAAAAGCAACAGAAATATAACAGAAATAAAACAAAAGCATATTACTCTACTTCTGGTAATTGAGTACTATTTTTTCAACTTTGTTACACATTTATGTGCTTACTCAGGTATGTATATACGTATATATATATATAATATATATATATATATATATATATATATATATATATATATATATATATATATATATATATATATATATATATATATAAATATGCATATATATACACATATGTATGTATCGTGGCACTTTGTCGGTTACGACGACGAGGGTTCCAGTTGATCCGATCAACGGAACAGTCTGCTCGTGAAATTAACGTGCAAGTGGCTGAACACTCCACAGACGTATGTACCCTTAACGTAGTTCTCAGGGAGATTCAGTGTGACACAGAATGTGAAAAGGCTGGCCCTTTGAAATACAGGTACAAGAGAAACGGGAAGAAAGAGTGAGAGAAAGCTGTGGTGAAAGAGTGTAGCAGGGTTCACCACCAACCCCTGCCTGAGCCTCATGAAGCTTTAGGTGTTTTCGCTCAATAAATATTCACAACGTCCGGTCTGGGAATCGAAACCGCCATCCTACGACCACGAGTCCGCTGCCCTAACCACTCTGCCGCCTACATTGAGGTCCTGGAAATAATTGTTAAGCCCTGGATAGAATGCCATATGTGTTTCAGTAAGACTCTGCGCTATCGTACATGGCTCTAGTAACACAGGAATGGATGGCTGAAAATGTTCATGATCACATAACCCCCAACATTTGGCCTCCTAATTCCCCAGATCTCAATCCATTGGACTATTATATGTAGAGCGTTGTTGTGAGAGAGGCCAATGGACACACCCATAACACCAAATATTCTTTGAAAACTGCCATAGTCAGAGTAATGTCCAAAATGAACCAGTACCACTTGATTCGAGCTTGTAGATAATCTAGATCTCATATAGAATCAGTTGTTGAAGCTGAAGGTGGCTTTATTGAATAACATTATAGAAAAGAAGGTTTATTTTTATCCTCATAACATTTTTTGATAAACAAAGTTATCTGTTATTATATATCTGTTTTTTTTTTTATAAACATAAATCTTCCTCAAATATCTTACGGACCTTCTCTGTGTGTGTGTGTGCATATATATATATATATATATATATATATATATATATATATATATATATATATATATATACATATATACATTTCTTTTATTAGCCACACAGGGCTTTACACAGAGGGGACAAATCCAATGTAGAACTTTTCTTTTGGGGAGGAGGAAGGAGAGAAAAAAAGGGGGGTCGATCAAAATGGATCGAGAAAAAAAAAGCGATCAATAGGGATCGTGTATCACAGCAATGTTCTCGTGTAAAAAAGGTGGACAGTTTAGGTTTAGCCGTGGAAAGAAAAGCCTACGGAAAACATCACGGTAACCTTGGCCAATATTGTCATTGTCATTGTCATTGAAGAAACCATAACAGTAAGTGACTATCTTTCGCCTTTTTGTTTTTTTTTTCTTGATTTTTTTACTCCTTTATAGGGTTATGCTCAAGGTGACTCCGTCATTCAGACGTGCCATTCTTGCTACATTCGCTCATCTTTTTTTTAAGCATTCACTAGACAAGACTTCCCTTTCTACTCTCACCTTCCTCTTCCGGTGATACTTGAAGAAGTTGATCAGAGATTGCCCAGACAGGAAAGTCTTTGTCTCTAGACCTTTCAGACGCGTCCACCATGCACATTCTTTCGCCATAGCCACAAGTTCGATGAAAATGGCTCTTCCTTCCCGTTTAAAGGAAGGAGGTGCAACAATATTCACGATAGACTCGGCTGATAGACCGACTCGTCCCACACGCGATAGCAGTTGCTCGACGTAAGCCCATAGCTCGGAAATGGTGGGACACTGTACGAGTGCGTGCAGAACGGTTTCGTCGCTCTGTCTGCATCTCGGACAGGTCGGCCCCGTGTTTCTCGAGCCATGCCTGTAGAGCTTATCCCGAACGGGTAGTGCTTCTCGATAACACTGCCAGGCCAGGGATCTCTGGAAGTTGTCCGTAGGTCCCGGCCCGAAGGTCGTCTTGAACAGGTGGGTCAGGTATTCCTCGTCGACGACCAGGTTCGCCCTGAAAAATTAATTAGATAATCTATACGCTAAATTGAACAGATCCGAAATGGATGAACGATAAATTCGACCTCGGTATAATTTGAACTCAGAAACTAAAGGCAAACGAAACACCGATAAGTATTTCGCCCGGCGCGCTAACGTTTCTGCCAGCAGCTAGATAGATAGATAGATAGATAGATAGATAGATAGATAGATAGATAGATAGATAGATAGATAGATAGATAGATAGATAGATAAGGAGGAGTCTGTGGGCAGAGATGTTTCTTTTTGTGTCTAAATTATTAATTTTAAAAGATATGTCCCAATCTAAGCTATTTATAATATTTTAAAAGACTACCTACTGCTTGAAGGCTTTGTTAACATTGCAAATTACAGCCCCATATAAAATTATATTCTCATGCAAAATTGCACTTAAATCTAACATTTGATCGCATCAACTTTTAATAAGGACCCCTATATGCACATATATACACACACACAAACTCATACACACACACAAACACAGAGTCAGACAAACACAGAACTCTTTTGTTTATTGAATGGCCCTTTAGTGGGTAGTGCGTTCATTCGTAACATCACTTCTTTCCTGAGCCATTACTGTCTTTGTCCTATCATAGCTTCTTCTACTAGTCCTCAAAATTTTCTTTTCCTCCTCCTCCTCCTCCTCCTTAATCTACCGTTACAACATCAGGCATGAAATAAAACACTAGCTAATATTACCCACCAAAATAGCTGCAACAGCAACTGTGCTGTGATAATGGACACACACAAAAACAAAAAAAAAGCAACATGAATCAAAGAACCGGTACTGTAATAACGCTGACAATACTGTATGCTAAAGGTATAAGAAAAATTCACAACAAGGCATAGCAGACAGGTCCCTCTCAACGTAAACTACAGGAAAATATGTTAACATTGTCTTCCACATAACGACATAGATATCCTGATTGTTTTAAAACAACAGTAAGTATAACTCCGTTAGAAATGTAGACATAGTGACGTCATGTATCTTCATCGTATATCCTTGTCTTCCCTCAAACTTCACTTGACCAAATTAATCATTGATTTTATCAGTCTCTCACTAATGAGGTTTGGCAGCAAATTACTTGGAAATAACCAAGTTCTTGACACGGTCCAAAACGTTAATCATTGAGCCATGTACAGCCTTCAGACGTTTCTTCCTTATACCAACAACCTCTTCTTCCTTCTCTTTTCTATTTCGTAGTTTGGTCGTAGTGTATGTACATATGTGTTGGTGCACCTGTATGTTTGTGTAGAACTGTCTTTGTTCGTGTGTGCACATGGATAGCGTTGTATGCGTATGGGCACATGTGTGTGTGTGTGTGTGTGTGTGTGTGTGTGTGTGTGTGCGCGCGTATGTGTCTAGGCTCGTGAAATTTAGTGTTACAACAAATTTTTGGCAAGTGATTGATGTCACTTCAACAACGGAGAAGAAATAACATGTATATGTGTATGTGTTTATATATGTATGTGTACGTAAATATATGCAAACATATATATATATATATATATATATATATATATATATATATGCATATACATACTATACAAATATGTGCATACATATACGTACACACATACATATGCATAAATACATTACATACATACAATACATATGCATAAAATACATTACATATATACAACATACATATATATATATATACATACACTATATGTGTGTGTGTGTTTGTGTGTGTGTGTGTGTGTGTGTGTGTGTGTGTATGTGTGTGTGTGTGTGTGTGTACGCAAATATACAAACACATATCTAGCTAATGTAATCTACTTGATCACTTGACACGCCAAAACAACAGCCAAATCTTGCTCAAAGTTAATCTATAATCCAGCTGTCGAGATCTCTACAGAAAGCAACGTCGGAGGAATGTGTGTGTGCCCGTGTTGGAAAGTAGCTACTACTGCTGTTCACTCAAACATCGTGCAGTTTAAAAAATAAAATAATGAAATCAAGGTAAATACACATTTCTTGAACTGCTTCGTTCTGAAGTGGGCCTTTGCGAAATATAAAACTTTTTTTTGTAAAACTTTCTACAGTGTCAGAAACTTTCTTTAGTTCCCTTTTGTGTGTGTGTGTGTGTGTGTGTGTGTGTGTGTGTGTGTGTGTGTGTGTGTGTGTGTGTGTGTGTGTGTGTGTGTGTGTGTGTGTGTGTGAGTGTGTGTGTAGACAATAATACAAATAAACAGATAAAACCCTTTGGGTTTGATATATTGAATATATATACATACATATATGTGAATAAAGAAAAGGCATAGACTGAAAAATTTTCTGGAGATTAACATTCAAGTATAAATAGATATGTGTATATATATATATATATATATATATATATATATATATATATATATATATATATATATATATATTTATATAAAGAAGGTTTGAAAATGCAGAGGTCTTTCAAAGATGTTTATTGACTTGACCACTTTTTTCCTTGTTAAATTATCAAAAGTAAAATGTAAAGCCCTGTATAAGCTTTGTTGTGTTAAAAAATGGTTATCATAATTGTATTAAAATACAGTTATACAGTCTTTGATAATGATGAGTAAATGTTGAAAAATAGAATCTTTGACAATAAGAAAATATTAAGAGGGGCTTTTTGTTTAAACAGTTTACATGAAAGTGTTCAAAATAAAATTATAATTATTTTAAGTTCATCAAAAACCATGGTTGTATAGAAGCATATATACAGAAGGAATTATATATAATCAACCTGTTTGTTGTTTACACACCTGTCTTCGTCTTTTTTTTTTTTTGTAAATTCCAACTATATATATATATATATATATATATATATATATATACAGAGAGAGAGAGGCATTCACTCATACACACACATACACACGCACGCATATATATATGTGTGTGTATGTATATACATACATACATACATACATACATACATATGCTTATTTGCTTATGACGAATCCTCAAAGATGATGACAGCGTCGATCCAAGACATTCATCCTCCTCCGCCTGAAGCACATAATTTCTTATGAGAGCAGACGCGGCTGAGAAGACAGATACGAGATAGGCAGATCCTGTCGCTCGGTGGGCACTAAAAGTGATCCTGAACAACTGCCATAGGGACTTGATGACGATATCTCCACCTCTCTTCATGCAGTCTCCTGCGTTCGGTTTCAAAGTGCATTACTGTAGCATCACATACTGTCATGAAACTTCTGAACGATCGATAGAAATGCTGAACAGTCAGACTTCTGCAGCTGGTGCTACGACAGTTCACCATGTCAAACGCCCTTGTTAGATCGATGAAGACGTAGTATTTGTCTCTGTGCTGTCTACGGCACTTTTCATGAAAACTGGCCACAAATATCACATCAGAAGTCTCTCTTTCTGGTCGAAATCTACATTGGGACTCAGGCATAACCAGATTGGCAACATGACAACATGCATACATACACGCATACATACATCCATGCATACATACAGGCATACATATGTAATTTATATTCGGATATACACCTTGTATTATGCTGCTTAAATCTCGTCCACAATATTCGGCTACCTGATGTCAACAACAGCATGGAAGTATACGCCACTGACTTTACTTCAGGAATTCCTTTGAGCCCGTAGAGTTTATATAAAAATTGAATCTTTCTTCAGAACTGCTGCGATCGTTTTGACCCATCCTACAGGTGAGATGCTGTGCAAACAATTGTCACGCATCATAGGTGCAGATGCGTCTCCTCAGGTGGACTTTTCAAAAGGTACGTCGTTTTTAACTTGTCACTTCGATTATTTCTATAACAATACATTTTGGTTAGGGTAGCATACTGTCCGTCTCCATAAGGAACTGAGATGGAATGAAAAAATCCTTCTTGTAGAAGAAATACAATAAAGTTTAAAAGGATGAGAGAATAAGAATCTTGCTTATTTCTTGTTCAGCTTCAATTCCTAAAATAGTTTCCGAAATTTTTCAACACCTGACCAAGATAATTAATTAATTAATAGACTTCATTCTTTCAGTAATTATTTCAACAACCTCAACAGAAACAATTTAACTCTTTACAGCAAGTTAACTTTATTTTATTATTTTTTTTTTCTTTAAAAGCTTTTTTGCTTTAATTGTTTTGGCAATCTTTTCAAATAACTGTTCCACAGCAATTTTAAGAAGAAGCAGAGTAGTCGATTACATAGACCCCAACACTTAACTGGCACTTTATCTTATTGACGCCGGAAAGATGAAAGGCAAAGTTTATTTAGGCGATATTTGAACTCAGTACGTTAAGAGCCGGCATAAATGACGCTATGCATCTTTTCCGACGTAATAACAATACTGCTAGCTCACCTTAACCTTTTGCAATAATTCGTCGTAACAAGTCTTTTGAGCTAACTTGGTACAATGAATCCTTTCAATAGTGTCGTGTTGGGCCACAGAAACAGACAGGGGTGGGGTGATCCTAATTTTCAATCCATGTGGTAATATGGTTGTTCTTTCACATTATAATTGTAAATGCTTGTCAGGAAGAATCACGTTTAGATTTACAATGACCTTTTTAAACATATCCGTTTTATTATGTACAATGTATTTTAATCTTAGAAAATAATATTTTGCAGAACACCTAGCTACATAGTTTTGAGGTATTGTTTGTAGGGATTCTTTTTCGTGTATTCGAACCGAAAGCCTTATTTTATAAGACTTAAACATTAGATAAAAATGAAAGAGGAGCTCAGAAAGTGACTGGTGATTATCGAACCTATTTCTTCAACTCCGACACCTCGCTGAACTAAACCTTTATATTTCAACATCGATCGAATTACTGCGAGTACATTAATTATTTCTAAAATAACTGCAGGACCACAAGAGTTTGATGCGCAGGGAGGATATTTGTACCGCCGTACTTCACTGATATTTCATAATCAACGTTGATAGAACGAAAAGCCGCTATTAGCTGGATTAGAGCTTTAAATTAAAAGGTTCAAAACCGAATACTACAAAACAGCTAGTCTGCTGCTATAATTTTGGAACCACTCCAAGTATCACAATCAATGGTACATTACATTCTACTACAGTGCACGACGATAAATTTTCTTTAACCCTCCACCCCACCACGGATTTAGTGAACAGAGGTTGTGTGCTGGTCATAGTCCATCTCCCAGTTTAACATCACCCTCTAATTCTTCACTGCTTTTAAAGACGTTTACTCTGAGTTACTTCCATTAATCTTAAAATTTCAGAAAACGGCCATGGCTACCGCTCCTCCACTTCTGGTTCAGACACTCCATAACTACCCTCCTCCACTACAATAATTTATACTACACGGCACTACACTGCACCACTCCACACCCATACCCACACCACTCCAGACCACTAGAAAATCTACCCCAACTGCAGACAGTTATGCCTCGATATTTCTCTCTCTCTCTCTCTCATTCTCTGTTGTATTCAACTTTTTAAGTATTCAACTTCAACAGCAACATAAACACAGAGATCAACACCGACTCCACCACAAAGCATCGCCACCAACACCGCCACTAACACCGCCACCAACCCTACTTCCAACACCACCACCACCACCAACACCAACACTGCCACCAACACTGCCACCAACACTGCCACCAACACCGCCTCCTCTACCACTACTGCATTAACCACTACATCCACAGTAACAATATCAATAGTCATTAAAAACCATCAACCACCACCAGAACGTCAACAACGTCATCAACAACAGATATGAACAATAAATATCAGTCCGACATAACAGCCGCCACTAACAACAACAATTACCACAACAACATTAAAAAAAACCTCACCTGCTTCGCTCAGTAAGCGACACCAGATATTATTAGTTATATCTTAGTAACTTGCAATTTTATCTTCTTTATTAGACGGGAATTTTTTTTAAAAATAACTTGCCTTCCCTTTCCTCTCACCGCCCCCTTACAGCTACGACTTACTATTATTTTACTCCCAACAAAAAGACGCCGTCGCTTAGATGGGAAATAAACTGACTGACTCTCTTACATCTCTCAATATTAATAATGATAATAATAATAATCCTTTCTACTATAGGCACATGGCCTGAAATTTGGGGGTGGGCAGTCGATTAGATCGCTCGACGGAGTTTGAACTCAGAACCTTAAAACGGACGATATGCCACAAAGCATTTTTCCCGGCGTGCAAACGATTCTGCCATCTCGCCACTTTAATAATAATAATTATAATAATAATAATAATTTCGTTTATTTGCCACAAGGGCGAAGGATGAGGGAGACATTACAAAGACAGACATAAAGTGTGGGGGTTCACATATAAGGAAATAAAAAGAAAGAAAAAAGTTAAGTATACACGGTATAAGTATTTTCTATTATAGGCACAAGGCTTGGAATTTGATGGGAGGGAGATAGTCGATCACATCGACCTCAGTATTTGAGTGGTACTTTTCAATTTATCGACTTCGAAAGAACGAAAGGCAAAGTCGACCTCGGCGGAATTGTAACTCAGAACGTGAAGACGGACGAAATGCTGCTAAGCATTTTGCCCAGCGTGCAAGTAGGATATATGTGTGTATATGTTTGTGTGTGTGATTCTATGTGTGTATTAATATTTTCACATATTACTATCATTACCATGGTTAATTATTACTATTATGATTGTTGTTGTTGTTAAGGTGGCGAACAGGCAAAATCGTTAGGATACTGGTCGAAATGCTTGCAGTATTTTGCCCGTCGCTACGTTCTGAGTTCGAATTCCGCCGAACTCCACTTTGCCTTTCTGCCTTTCGGGGTCGATAAAATGAGTACCAGTAAAACGCTGGAGTCGATGTAATCAACTAGTCCCCTCCCCCAAATTTCACATCTTGTAGGATTGTTGTTGTTGTTAAGGCGACGAGCTAGCAGAATCGTTAGCACGCCGGGCGACTGTTTTGTAGTATTTCGTCCGTCCTTACGTTCTGAGATCGACTTTGCATTTCATCATTTCGGAGTCGATAAATTAAGTATCAGTTGTGTACTGGGGTCGATCTCATCGACTGGCACTCTCCCAAAAAATTTCGGGCGTTGTGCTTAGAGTAGAAAAGGTTATTATGATTATTGTTAAGGCGGTGAGCTGACAAGATCGTTAGCAAGCCGGGCGAAATGCTTAAAGGCATTTCGTCTACCGCTACGTTCTGAGTTCAAATTCCGCCGAGGTCAATTTTGCCTTTCATCCTTTCGGGGTCGAAATTAAGTACCAGTTGAGTACTGGGGTCGATGTGATCGATTGCCCCAAAAAAATCCAAGCCTTGTACCTATAGTAGAAAGGATTATTACTATTATTATTATTGCTTTACTTCTCAGAACACTTGGTCTAGTTTGTTCTGATAGATTCTGTGAGAACGGACAGCAGCCTGTTGTCAGAAGTCTCACAGGGTCGCTTTCCACACATAATCTTTGATATTTGGTTGTTAATTATCGTGGGAGACACTCAACATCCAAGTACCAATCTCAAAATCCTAGCTGTCCCCAGCAGGGCAGTTTTTTGGGCGTGCTCCGCTCTCATGTCAATTCCGATTTCTCTGACAAGTTTCTCGAACTTAGTTCTTAGTGCTCCGAGTGCCCCTACAACTACTGGGATGACAGACACTCTCCTCATAGTCCACATTCTTGCAGTTTCGTCTATTAGTAGTCTGTATTTTTCACTCTTTTCTAGTTCTTTGTCACTTATGCATGCATCCCCAACTATTGTAATATATATAATCTTGGTTTCCTTCTCTCCTTTATCTACTAGAACAATATCTGGTCTCCGGCCATCGATTAGGGAGTCACATTGTATTGTAAAATCCCACAGGATCTTATGTTTCTTATTCTCGGTGACTTCTTCTGGTTCATGTCCGTACCATTTCTGTGCTCTGTTCAGACTGTACTTTTCACATACCCTCCAGTGGACAAACTTAGCCACGTTATTGTGCCTCCTTTTGTAGTACTTTGGGGCCAGCTTGCTACACTCACTCAGAGATTGTTTCGTTTTTGCTTCCACACATCCTACAAAGGGGCGATTCGCTACTCCTATCTATTTGGAACTTGGTGTAATTAGTTCTCAGAGCTTGTTCCTGGGCGCTGCATATCAATACTTCAGTGCATCCTTTCGGATCACTCTTTCTTAGCCATCTCTAAGTGTTGATCTTGTCTTTTCCTTCGATTTCTCTGAGTTATTGCCCATGCAGTCATTTCATTTTCCAATTGTTTACTCTTTCTTGTTCATCTTGTTTCTTAAATGTTTTTGAGTGCATCACATTTTCGATAGGTATTGTACTGTTAATTCTAACAGCAGCAAGCAAGGATTCACTCTACTGTTTGGTGTACCATCCCAGACTGTTCTTCTCGTTGACACATAGATCTTGCATCCTACGAGGCCCCTTCCTCCCCTGCTCCTATGCACATACAGTCTGTCAGTATCGCTTTTGGGGTGTTGTTTCTTGTTAATTGTCATCACTTTTCTGGTTTTCCCGTCCATTTCCTCAAGCTCGTTCTTTGTCCATCTAACAATACCTGCGCCATATCACATTAATGAAACAGCCTATGTGTTCAATGCCTTGATCTTGTTTTTCCATTTAGCCTACTTCCCATAATTTGGTTCTTCTGAGATATTCTCGCCTAAAGCTTTCCTTCATTTCACTTACCTTGATTTTGTCGTATTCCAAAATCCCCAGATATTTATATCCATTAGTCTCAATATCCTTGATTTTCTCGCCGTTGCCTCTTTGTATCAAAAGCATAACACACTTTTTAATCCCAACTTCCATTCCGATATCATTATCTGCACTATAGAAACTAGATCATTTATTTCACGTTCAGTCTTCCCAAAGATCTTTAAGTCATGGTTTATAAATGTAGACATGTATTCCACTTGGCCATGCCACCTTGTAAGAATTTGGAGACTACAGGAGAGATCTTGTATGTCTCAAGAACATTGCGTAGCTAATTACGTGGGACACCATCAAATGCTTTCCTGTAGTCCATCCATGCCATACTCAGGTTCTTCTTGTTGCTCCGGTAATTCTCCACAATCATTTTATTTATGAGTAATTGATCTATCCATCCATAAGAATTCCTTTTACATCCTTTCTGAGCTTGTGGAAGGATAGAGTTCTGTTCCAGGAAAGTGTATATTCTTTCACTTAGTATCGATGTGAGGATCTTATAGGTGTTGTTGAGACATAATCGGTCGCTAGTTTGGATTTTTCGTATCTTCAGTTTTTGGTAGGAGATATGTTGTTCCTTCGGTTAGCCAGGCAGGTATTTGCTTTGGGTTCTGGATGACACCAGTTAGAGATGTAGCAAAATTTTTAGTGTACTTCTGTCAAACAATGCAGCCAGAACTTAGGGATCCGGTCCAGTCCAGGGGTTCTCCATTTGTAAGACTTTCTAAGAACACATTTTAGCTCTTCTACTCTTTCTACTCTTCAACTTCATCCTGTCTCACTTTCTCACGTTCTGTCCATTGAGCTTCAGCATTATGTTCGTTTTTGTTGTTCCATATTATCTTCCAGAACTTTTCTATTTCCTCAGTCTTAGTTGGCTCCTATACTTCTATCTTGCTTTTGCCAATTTCCCTGTAAAATAGCATGTCAGTAAACTCAGTCTTGCTATGATCTCTTTATTATTCACCTCAAACTCTGTATCATACCTATTCTGGTCTTCTTGAGGCAGGTCTACTTTCTCCTCTTTTTTCCGCATATCTGTTTTTCGCTATTCTTTTTATTCAGCTTCCTCGTTGGGATGTACTGCTCGTACACTGGGTTCTGTGCATCTGTTACCTATTTCAGCTGCATTGTGGTTGTTTTTGTTTGGTCAATCATGAGGAATTTGTGTCCTAATTTAGCTAATTCCAGCATCAGTTAACCTTTTATTCTTAATGATGTCTCAACGTACATTACTTAATTTATTTGCGCCTATATATCTGCATACTTCGTTGCCTACTAAGTTTCTTCAAGAAGTGTACGTTTGTACAACGAGGTTATTGTTTGGGTTTAGTTGGGCTGTATAGAAAGCTTTCAACACATCTCTATAATCTTCTCTAGTCCATTTTATGCGTTTTGCTTTAGGTCGTGTTTTTTGGTGGTGTCACTACTGGTCTAGGATTAGGGTTACCCTGGTTCTGGTTATCTGTTAGTTCGTTTTTTTGAGGAGTTTGTTCCAGCAGCAGACTTTTCGATTCCAGTCTGATTCACAACTGAGTAACGCGTTCCTTGTCCCGGGCGATGACCGATCAGGCATGAGTTTTGGCTTGTCATTAAAGCATTGACGGTGACAATAGGAGACGGGTCTGTTTGTTCAAGGTTAATTTTTTGACGTGACACCATTTCCTGGTTCTTCGAATGGATATAGTTATCGTATCGTAAGATGACAGATAGAAAATTGCCTCTACTTTCTTTTTTGGTAGCTAGGTTTCCGGGCATAACTGTTTATATTATTATTATTATTATTATTATTATTATTATTAATATACGAAACCCAGTATACCCATCATGACTACCCGTCTGATAAGGGTACACCAGGCACATACATCACAAGCATATGTGCGTGACAAGGTAATCTCATATCAAGGTTCACAGTGCACGACCTTGCTGGTGGGGCCCAGTTAGAATTTTCTTCAGGTTGAGTAGTCCATCCCGCTCAAAAGGTCCCTGAAAAAGGGTTGTTTAAGGATGTTGAATGAAACACCCATGTTTTCAGAAGTGAATTATCCAAACCGCAAATAATCTTTCTCAAAACATGGCTATGATGCTTCCCCACTAGCTTCTGCTCATAATCAGAGATTGACATATCATCAGCCACTAAGGCTCAACTGGTTACGGTCAAACAACTGACAAGCAAATTTGTAGAGCAGAATATTTGCGGTAGCCCATATTATTATTATTATTATTATTATTATTATTATTTTATGTTTGACTTTTGTTTTGCATGTGTACAAGATGGATCCAAGTCTCACCCAGAGACCTCAAGAGACAACAAGTTAGAAGTTCATGTAGGTGTTATGCCTAGGGTACCATATATTTGGATTTGTACAGTTTTGTTCAAGTGAATGTTTAAGAAACCATAAGAAAATTATGTGTTTGCTTTAAAATTTGAGATCACATAGACGGTATTTTACGTAGGATATGGGCAGTTCTCATGAGCACTATCTTTTGAACTTCAGCCATTTTGGGGTTTACTGGAATTTGATCTAGGTAGTAATCAGCCCGTTTCGCTGTCATTCCCAGGGCACCTATGACAATAGGTGTTGTTTTCGTCTTCAGATTCCACATTTTGCTAATTTCTATTTCAAGATCTTTATATTTGCTCAGTTTTTGGTAGGTCTTGACAGATACGTTTATATCGATTGGGACAGTCATATCAATGAGGAGGCATGATTTTTGTCTGAAGTCTTTCAGTATGATGTCTGGCCTATTTGCGTCTATCTTTCTGTCAGTTTGAATGGTGAAGTTCCAGAGGAGTGCAATGTGATCATTTTCAAGTACTGGGGGTGGTTTGTGTTCCCACCAGTTTTTATCATGGGGCAAGTCCAGGTTTTTGCATATTACCCAGTGAATATATTGTGCAGCTCTATCATGCCTGTTGAGATACTCTGTAGGCACAAGCAGACTGCACATGGAGACAACATGATCGATGGTCTCATTTTGTTGTTGGCGTATACGACATAATGGGGAGCTGCCGTTCTTTAATATGTTGGCCTGGTAGTTCTTTGTAGGTAGGCATTGATCTTGGGCTGCTATGATAAACCCCTCTGTTTCTGATTTCAAGCCAGAGGCCATTAACCATTGGTGGGTAAGGGCTTTGTCAATATCTGCATTATTATTATTATTATTATTATTATTATTATTATTATTATTATTATTATTATTATTATTATTATTATCTTCTTTCTTCAAATTTTCTTCCATTACTCGCCGAGTGTTTCCCGTACACCTAGGCTCATTGTATGCATTCCCAGTTTACACACGCAAATTCACAGGTAAAATATGTATTTAAAAAAAAAATTAATAAATAAATAAATGCATGAATGGATGTTGTTTTCACAGCGATAATGCTCTTCTCAGTACATGAGTCATTCCAGTTAACACGATTTTTTGCACTTCCTGGTAAGCCTGGAAATAGGTTTCAGTACCATTTTTTATCATTCCTAGAGATCCTACATCACTGGTACGGTAGTCACCTTGAGATGCCACATTTTTTTCAATTTCTATTAGCAAGTCTTCATATTTACTGATCTTGTCAAATTCTTTCGCCGCTATATTATGATCGCAAGGAATACTGATGTCAATTAATAAACATATCTTCTTTGTCTGATTTTTTATAATAATATCCGGTTTATTAGCTTTTATAGTTTTGTTGGTATGTACGGGGAAGTCCCAGAGAATCGACACATTTTCTCCCTCAGTCACAGCTTCAAGATGGTGTTTATACTATTTGTCAGCGGTTTTGATTTTATAATGCCGACATATTGTCCAGTGTAAATACTGGCCCACTCTGTCATGTCATGCTTTATATTCTACAGGTGCTAAGACTCTACACCCTGAGATTAGGTGGTCTATAGTTTGAATCTCATCGTTACAGAATCGACATTGTAGGTCAGCTCCATTTTTTATCACATTGGCTTGGTAGTTCCGGGTTAATAAGCTTTGGTCTTGAGCAGCTAATATGAAACCTTCACTCTCTGCTTTTAGCCCTGAGCTTCGTAACCACTGATGCGTGCGTTTCTGGTCGATATCAGCTTGTTTGCTACGAGCCACATACTTGCCATACAGAGGTTTCTGTTCCCATCTGCTAGCTAATTTTTCATGTACTTTTGTCTTTGCAATTAATTTTATTTTCGTTGCAGCAGCAGTTGGCGCATTTCCTTCAACCTAAACAATCTGGTAGGTATCTAAGAGATAAGTAGCGAATTTTTTGCTCTCTCTTTCAGAATAGAGTGAAGTTTTTTCGGTCTTTCATGGTTTTCAACAAGTTTCAGCATCCAATTGTTGGTTTTAAGGTATTTGGCCAGTCCGATTGTGATGGTTTTGTACGTAACCACAATTATTATTATTATTATTATTATTATTATTATTATTATTATTATTATTATTATTATTATTATTATCATCATTGTTATTATCATCGTCATCATTATTATTACTATTATTATTATTATTATTATTTTATGTTTGACTTTTGTTTTGCATTTGTACAAGTTGGATCCAAGTCTCACCCAGAGACCTCAAGAGACAACAAGTTAGAAGTTCATGTAGGTGTTATGCCTAGGGTACCATATATTTGGATTTGTACAGTTTTGTTCAAGTGAATGTTTAAGAAACCATAAGAAAATTATGTTTGCTTTAAAATTTGAGATCACATAGACAGTATTTTACGTAGGATATGGGCAGTTCCCATGAGCACTATCTTTTGGACTTCAGCCATTTTGGGGTTTCCTGGTATCTGAGCTAGGTAGTAATCAGCCCGTTTCGCTGTCATTCCCAGGGCACCTATGACAATAGGTATTGTTTTCGTCTTCAGATTCCACATTTTGCTAATTTCTATTTCAAGATCTTTATATTTGCTCAGTTTTTGGTAGGTCTTGACAGATACGTTTATATCAATTGGGACAGTCATATCAATGAGGAGGCATGATTTTTGTCTGAAGTCTTTCAGTATGATGTCTGGCCTATTTGCGTCTATCTTTCTGTCAGTTTGAATGGTGAAGTTCCAGAGGAGTGCAATGTGATCATTTTCAAGTACTGGGGGTGGTTTGTGTTCCCACCAGTTTTTATCATGGGGCAAGTCCAGGTTTTTGCATATTACCCAGTGAATATATTGTGCAGCTCTATCATGCCTGTTGAGATACTCTGTAGGCGCAAGCAGACTGCACATGGAGACAACATGATCGATGGTCTCATTTTGTTGTTGGCATATACGACATAATGGGGAGCTGCCGTTCTTTAATATGTTGGCCTGGTAGTTCTTTGTAGGTAGGCATTGATCTTGGGCTGCTATGATAAACCCCTCTGTTTCTGATTTCAATCCAGAGGCCATTAACCATTGGTGGGTAAGGGCTTTGTCAATATCTGCATTATTCGCTCTCTTTGGGTATTTGCCATTGAGAGGTTTTCCATGCCATTTTTCAGTCATAATAGCTAAGGCAGCAATTTTAGCACGGGTTTTCAAGAGCTTAGCTTTTTCTGTAGGTGTTTCTAGTTCGTCTAATTCTTGAATTTGTTGCAATTGGAATTCACTTAGATATTCCTTTGCCTGTTTTGTTACTGAGTAAGATGCTTTCTTGCTTTCATATTTTAAGACAAGTTTTAGCATCCAGTCCTCAGAGTTTTTCATATAGGTGTCTAGGCCAATTGTGGCTACCTTCATTGATAATGCCAGCTGTAGTAGTCCTCGACCTCCCTCTTTTCTTGGCAGATAAAGACGTTCTATATCTGCCTTAGGGTGGTGCATTCTATGCATTGTCAACAGTTTTCGTATTTTTCTGTCAACATTACATATTTCAGTAATTGACCAGTTAACGATGTTGAAACTGTAAGTCACGACTGGTATGGCTAGAGCATTGATCGCTTCGATCCTGTTTCTCGCGTTCAGCTCTGTCTTCAGTATTGCTCTCACCCTGCGATAACATTCTCTTCTGATCCTTTCCCTCATCACTGAGTGCTTGATATTGTCCCCTTCAATTACCCCTAGGTATTTGTAGCTCTCCGCTGGTTCTAACTCTTTTATGACATTTTGCTGGTCAAGGTTCACATTAGATGTATTTGTCATTTTTCCTTTGATAAAGATAGCTTTTGCACATTTATCAAGGCCAAATTGCATCCTGATGTCATCACTGAATTGTTTAACAATCGCTAGTAGGCCTTTGAGTTGTTGGTCATTTTTTGCAAAGAGCTTTAAATCATCCATGTAAATGAGATGATTTATATTTTTATCAAATATTTTATAACCATACTGTGCATCATTGAGCAATTTTGAGAGCGGTATTAGGGCTAGACAGAAGAGGAGTGGTGATAGTGAGTCACCCTGGAAAATGCCACATGAAATTCTTACATCTCCAGCATTTAGAGATTCATTGTCATTGTTCAACATCAGTGTGGTTCTCCATGATCTCATACTTACAGATAAAAAGTTTCGCAGAGTAGGAGCTATTTTATACATTTCCAGACATTTCCTAATCCAGCTATGTGGTAGGCTATCAAAGGCCTTTTTATAGTCTATCCAGGCTATTGACAAGTTTTTGTGTCGCTTGTGACAATCTTCTAAGATCATCTTATTGATGAGTAGCTGATCTTTACAACCATAAGATCCACGTTTACATCCCTTTTGCTCATTAGGGAATATGCTACTTTCTATTAAAAAACTATAGGTGTACTCGGTTAGGACAGATGTTAGCGTCTTATACATTGTTGTTAAGCAGGTTATGGGGCGATAATTTTTTGGTTCGTTTGTTTCCTCATTTTTTGGAAGCAGGAATGTTAAACCATTAACTAGCCAAGAGGGCATCAAACTAGGATTTTGCAAAACATCGTTGTAAAGTTTTGTTAGCAGTTCATGGCTTTCTGGGAAGGCATTCAACCAGAAGTTAGGAATTTTATCCTTTCCTGGAGACTTCCATTTGCTTGACCTCCTGAGAGCAGATCTTATATCTTCTACCCTGACCCCCTCCCACTTTTGCTCCTCTAAGGAGTCTAGGTCTGTAGCTATTCTATCAATCCAAGGGGCCTTTTCATTGTGTGTTTTATCTTCTGCCCAGATTTTATTCCAAAATTCTTGCACTTCTTCTTTTGATGGGACAGACTTTATTGTTACTGGTGTTTTCCCTATCTTCCTGTAGAAATTTTTGGGGTTATTTTTGAACATGTTATTATCTCGGAAGAATTTAACACGCTTTTCATACCTTGCTATGCGGGCAGCTTTAGCACATACCTTTTGCTTGATGGTTTCTATGGTGGCATCAATGTCAACTATGGTTTTCATGTTATATTTTTTCTTTAGTTTTTGGGTCTTTGTAGGTTTGATACTCTTGTCAAATTTAAGGTTTTTCAAACATTCTATGTCAGATCTAAGCAGCTTAATTTGGTGTTGAATGCGTTCTTGCCAAGAAGGCTTTTTGTGCGAGTGTTGTCTTTTTCTAATCTTTTCACCACATAGAATCGTTGAGATTCTTGCGGATGCATAGTACAGGTGGTTGAGATCTGTAATATCAACATCATTAGCTGAAATTATATCCTTAAGTGCAAGGCGGATTTTACCAATTATTTTCAGGTTTTGGTTAGAATTGCGAATTTTGGGGAGAGTGTCGCGTTCATTCATACTAGTTTCTTTAATTTTCAGCCATTCAATCATGATTTGATTTTTTAGATCATGTAGTTCTGTTGCGTCGATTTCTGTATGACTTCCTTCATCTATTTGATTTTCACCTGCCTTAGTGTTTATGGTTGGTTCAGAGAGTATTTTATTTTGCCTATCAGTTACCTTAACTCTTTCAATTATTACTGTATTTTCATCAGCCTTGGGCTGGTTTATAATTATTTCCTCTGTAGTATCTTCTTTAGCTGCAGTTTCATTCTTTTTATCCTTTACTGCTTGCTTAATTTGGTCAATCTCTACTTCAGTTAGTAATTTTTTTTTTTATAATGTTTCTTCTGACGTTGGCAAGTTTATTACTGTCTATGTAGGGTCTTACTGCAAGGTGTTTCTGTCTCCAGTTTAAGTAGGTTTGTACAGTATTAGATTTATCTGTAGGGAAATATATGGCACGGTAGAAGGCTCTAAGAACTTCTTTATTATCTTCCCTAGACCATTTTTCATTCTTTTTCTTTTGGTTATTTGATGACGAGCATGGATGGCCATCTGTTGGAATATTCCGGTTGTGGGGTACTTCCAGCTCCTGTGTGTCGGGAAGATTTGAACCAGTAGCAGATTTCTCGTCTCGGATCTGGTTCATTATCCGAGTAAGTGGTCCTTTATAATCCGGTCTATGACCATTGCGGTTTATATTTTGTTTTATTAACAGTGAGGCATAACAAGCTTCGACGTTGACGCTAGGGGACGGATCTGTCTGTTTAGGGTAAGTTTTTTGAGACAACATCGTCTCCGAGCTTTCGTGACGTAGCTTCTTAAGGCTAGCAGATCTATTTCGAGTGAGTGGCCCTTTGTGATTCGGTCGATAACCACTCTGGTTTGTGATCTGCCTTGTTATCATTATTATCATTATTATTATTATTATTATTATTATTATTATTATGAGTGAGTGAGTGAGTGAGTGAGTGAGTGAGTGAGTGAGTGAGTGAGAGAGCAGGGCATGCGATCAAAGTGACACTGGGTTAAAATATATGAAGCCCAGTATATCCATCAGGACTACCCGTCTGATAAGGTACACCAGGCACATGAATGACATATGTGCGCGATATAGTGACCTCATATTAAGATAAACAGTGTTGACCTTCCAGGTGGGGGCCTAGTTAGAATATCTTTCAGGTCGAGTAGCCCATCCCACTCAAAAGGTCCTTGAATATGGGTTGTTTAAGGATGTTGAACAAAACACCCATGTTTCCAAAGGTGAATTATCCAAACCACAAAGAATTCTTCTCAACACATGACTATGATGCTCCCCCACTACTTCTGCTCGTGATCAGAGTTGCACATATCATCAGCCACGAAGGGACATATTCAATTGGTTAAGGTCAGACATCTGTCAAGCAAATCTATGGTAGTGATCAGAATATTTGTTGTAGACCATCTTTTATACCAAGACAAAACAATGTACATAACACTTCTAATCAGTTAAGATCAGAAGCCATGAGAGTCCCTACCTGGTACTGCAGCAGAGAATTTATTATTATTATTATTATTATTATTATTATTATTATTATTATTATTATTATTATTATTACTGTTCAGTAGCTTTATTTTTATAATGTGCTTTCACTTCACTACCGAGCGCAGCTCTGTGTGCCTTGGGTATGTGCTGTGGTTTGCTGTGATGCTCTTATGGTTACTGTATTGAAAGTGTTTTGCGTAGGATGTGTGCAGTGCCCAGTAGTGCAATTTTCTGTATATTATATATATTTGTAAGTCCTGGTGTTTTTGTTATGTATTTGTCTGAATATTTTTTTATTATATCTAAGGCACCTATTACGATAGGAATTGATTCTGTTTTTAGATTCCACATTCGAGTTACCTCTATTTCCAGGTCTTTGTATTTTGAAAGTTTCTCCATTTCTTTTAGGGAAACGTTGTCATCTGCTGGTATTGATACATCAATTAGAAAGCATTTTTTTCCTTCATGATCTTTGACAACTATATCTGGTCTATTGGCCTTAATTTCTCTATCTGTGTCATATCCCAGAGTATGGTTGCTTTCTCGATTTCTGTGACCTTTTCTGGCGTGTGTTTATACCATCTTTTTTCTATTGTTACTCCATAGTTTTGGCATAGCTTCCAGTGTACATAGGTCCCAGCTCTGTCGTGTCTGTGAATATATTCCTTCTTAGCCAGGACTGGGCAGCCAGATATAATATGATTTATTGTTTCTTGTCCATCGCCACATATTCTGCAGTTACTTGTTATGTTTCTTTTCATTATATGTTTTTGGTAATTTCTGGTGGGGAGGCTTTGGTCTTGTGCAGCAATTAAAAATCCTTCAGTCTCTGCTTTGAGTCCTGAGCTTCTCAACCATCGCTGGGATTTTTCTCTGTCTATTTCTTTTGCATTTAGTTTAGCCCAGTATTTACCATGTAGGGGCTTTTCTTGCCATCGTTTTAACATGTCTGTTGCTGTTCTAGTTTTAGTTTGGATTTCATTTGTTTTATAGCTTTTGTTGTTTCTCCTTCTTCTTCTTCTTCTTCTTCTTCTTCTTCTTCTTCTTCTTCTTCTTCTTCTTCTTCTTCTTCTTCTTCTTCTTCTTCTTCTTCTTCGTATTTATTAAGTAGTATGATTTCTTGTTTGTATTTGTCAGCTTCCTTAAATACTGAAAAGTTTTTTGTTTTGCTCGTGTTTTGTGGCTATTTGTATTAGTTTTCCTTGCTTCTGAAGTAGGTATTTTTGCAGTCCTACGGTAGTCATTTTATAATAGTTTTCCAGCTGCATAAGACCCCTACCACTGTCTGTATGTTGTATATATATAGCCTTTCTATGTCAGATTTTGGGTGGTGCATCTTAGTTCCTGTCATTATTTTTCTTGTTTTCCTGTCTATTTTAGATAGTTCGTTAAGGATATTGTAGCTGTAACTTATAACTGGGACGGCTAAAGTGTTAATACCTATTATCTTGTTTTTAGCATTGAGCTCTGTTTTTAGTATTGATCTAACTCGTCTATAGTACTCTTTCTTTATTTTTTCTTTCATTTGTTGTGTTGTATCCTATCTAGTTCATTGATTCCTGAATATTTGTATGACTGGCTTTCGTCTAATTTTCTTATTTCATTGGCTTTATCTAGTGTAATGTTGCTACTCTTAACTAGTTTTCCTCTTCTCAGGGTTGCTTTGGCACATTTTTCTAATCCGAATTTCATATCTATATCCTTGGCAAATCCATGTATTGTCTGTAATAGTGTTTCCAGCTCTTTATCATTTCTAGCGTATAATTTTAGGTCATCCATATATAAAAGGTGGCTGACTGTTTTGCCGTAACATTTGTATTCGCATCCAGTTCTATTTAGCAATTCAGTTTAAGGTGTAAGTGCCAGGCAGAACAGGAGTGGAGAGAGCGTGTCTCCCTGGAATATTCTCTTCTAATGGGGATGGCTTTCGTTTTCACTGTCTGCCATTTATTCATAGGGTGCCTTATGTATTTTATAATAATTGGTGCCACCTTCTTTATGGCTAGTGTTTCGAGGATCCACGTGTGGGGTACACTCTCGAAAGCCTTTCGGTAGTCGATCCAGGCCATACTGACGCTTTTCTTCTTTCTGCGGCTGTCTTCAGTTATGGCTTTATTGATCATTAATTGATCTTTACAGCTGTATGAGCTCTTGAAGCATCCCTTCTGCTCTTCTGGAAACAGGTTGTTATTTTCCAGGTGCTTACTCAATCTCTGCAATATTATTGCAGTAAAGGCTTTATAGATTGTAGGGAGACAGGTTATAGGTCTGTAGTTTTGTGGTTTCTCCGTTTCCATGGATTTGGGAATTAAGATGGTTTTTCCCTTTCGTGAGCCATTGAGGCATTGTCTCTGGCTCTGCTAGTATGCATTCCTGTCAGGTAGTTTAACCAGAAGTTGGGGATCTTGTCGTGCCCAGGTGCTTTCCAGTTTCTAAGTCTTTGCAGTGCCTGGGTGACCTCTTCAGTTGTTATAGGGGTCCAGAGTTGCTCAGGTGCTAAGTTCGTTGTTTTAATGATCCTTTTCTGAGGTTGTTGCTTCACCGACCATATTTCTTTCCAAAATTCTTCTACTTCTTCTGCTATTGGTGCTGCAGTAATGTCTATTTTATTTTTACCCAGTTCTTGGTAGAATTTTTTGAGGTTGGATTTGAACTGTTTGTTTTGTTCAAAGAAACGTCGGCGTTTCTCATACCGGCGGATCCTTTGTGCTTTGGCAAGGATATCTTGCTTTAGTTTTTCTTTTGCCTCAGGTAAATCTTTTTCTGTAATGTTGTATTTGTACAGTATTTTTGTTTTCTTCTTGTTACTTAGTTGTGTTGATTGTCTACTAATTTCATTGAGAATCGATAGATCTTTTCTCTTTTTTAAAATTTTGTTTTGGATATTATTTATCCACAAGGTCTGTTTAGGTTGTGGAACTCCTGTTCGAATGGGTTTGAGGGAGTATCCTGCTTCTTTTGTGGCTGCAGTGGCTGCCACATATATTATGTCATTTAGCTCAGTGATATTGCCAGTTGTTTCTGTGGCTGTTAGTTCCGTGACGGCCAGGTTTATGTTATTTATTATTGATGTTGTTTTATTGTCTATTTTGATTTTTGGGAGATATAATCTGTGGTCCATTCTAAGATCTGTGGTTTTCAGTTCTTTGGTTATTCTCATTTTTATAGTATCATAATCATTAGGTTTCCCTTCGATACTCCCAGGTTTTTGATTTGTTTCGCCTTCCTTTTCATTCATATGTTTGTCTGTGGTGTCCTAGGGTCGATTTGTTCGGCTAATGGTGATGCTCCAGCATGGCCGCAGTCGGGTGACTAAAACAAGTAAAGGAATAAAAGAATACTAACAACATTTTAACCATTCATCTTTTCCCCATTTATTGTGCATTATATTTTCAATTTCTATTGTATTGTATAACACTAGGTAACAATCTTTTTAAAAATTCTATTACAGACACGTTAACTACTGATTCCTACCAAATTTCTGATGCTAATTTCAGATCTGATATCTAAATTTTTCTATCTCATCCGCTTCTATTATGAAAGCCGTCTAAGCTACTTTTCTTTGCCACGTTTTATGTTAAGCATACTTAAATAATTAGTCTTTTACCATTGTATTCGAATGGGTTTAAGGATGGTGACCTCTTCAAAAAAAAAAAACAAGTGTGGTGTGGTCATCACTGAAAGTCTTTTTGCTTTCTTTCTCTCTTCCCCTTTTTTCCTTTCTTTTTTCTTTCTTTTCTCTCTTTTCTTTCCTTCCCCTTTCTCTTTTCACCTTTTTTCTATTTCTTTTCTCTTCTTTCCTTCTTTTTCCGCTTTCTTTTTCTCCTAGAATACAAAATAGAATCCAAAATGTACTGTCTTTTCTTTTCTTTCAAACATTCAATTTTAGAGAGAATTTTTTAATGAAATGTAGTTCTGCATATATATATATATATATATATATATATATATATATATATATATATATATATATATATTTACATGGTCATGCAGATAAGTTGGAACCAATTTCAAGCAGTTGACTTTGTGGGTTTAACATTTCATTTTTTGACAAAACCTTGCTTACTTGAAAATCTAATCCTTTTTATTTTTCAAATAAATGGCAAATTGACTCGACAACAGAAAGTCATGGAACAACAAAATCGTTCCACCATTGTTGTTCTGGCACGTGCGGGGTACGCGGCCAATAGAATTGTTAAGTTGACGAAACTTCCAAAACCGACAGTTTATCGTGTATATAAACAATTTAAAGAGAAGAGTCGAAGTGATTCCAAGTGATATGAAAGAACACAAGAGTCGAAGTGATTCTCACTGGCCTCAAACGCTCGACTGAAGCCAACCCATCCACATCAATGACAATTCTTGCAAAGAAACGCAATGTGTCCCTTTCCACAGTGTCCAGAGCTGTGAACAGGAACCTTAGCATGACTAACTGTGTTCGGCAACACTGTCACCTCCTAACAGTCAAGGCAAAAGCAGCCAGAGCCTAGAGATGCCCAAATATTCTCTTATTCATCAAGCATCAATGTGCAAGAAAAACTTTCGTGTTTGTGAACGAGAAGTTCACTGTGGACGCTGAGGTGAATCGTAGAAATTCTCGAGTGATTGCATACAACCCTTCTGACATCCCCATTCTGTTTGAGACTAAGAATCTTGCCTCTGTGATAGTATTTGGAGCCGTGGCGAGTAATGGAAGTGACATGGATCCACATTTCATTGAGTCTGGCTTGAAGATCGGCACAAAGGAGTATCTGGACATCCTGAAGAACTCTTTGTTACCTTATATGGAGCAGAAGTTTTGGATTGACAATGTAGTGCTTATCCAGCGTTCTGCACCATGCCATGGGTCAAAAGCAACACAGGCTTTCTATGGCGAGATGGTGACGTTTTTTGTGAGGGCCAACGTCTGGCCTAGTAATAGCCCAGATCTCAACCTTCTCTGTTACGTTTAATGGAGCGTACTTCAAGCAAGGGCCAATGGTTCACCACACACGAGAGTTAACAGTTTGAAGATCTGATATTTGACTAATCATTATATTTTGTATCTGTTCATTTGTCTCACTCGCTTACGTTCTGGCGTAAATTCAAGTGGGAGGAAGGTAAAGGACATACCGGAGTCCTTTACCCTCTCCTGCCCCCCACTAACTATCAAGCTAACTAACTCTTTTAATCTCCTTGATTGCAGAATTAATGTATTAATCTAATGGAAACGGTTTATATATATATATATATATATATATATATATATATATATATATAATAAAGGAGTTACGACGCAAAAACGTATTATTGTTGGTAGTTAATTTATAATATATTGTTATATATATATATATATATATATATATATATATATATATATATATATATAGATAAATAGATAGATAGATATATAAAATATATATATATATATATATTATAGGCGCAGGAGTGGTAAGTAGCTTGCTTACCAACCACATGGTTCCGCGTTCAGTCCCACTGCGTGGCACCTTGGGCAAGTGTCTTCTACTATAGCCTCGGGCCGACCAAAGCCTTGTGAGTGGATTTGGTAGACGGAAACTGAAAGAAGCCCGTCGTATATATATATATATATATATATATATATATATATATATATATATATATATATGTATGTATGTATGTATGCGTGTGTATATGTTTGTGTGTCTGTGTTTGTCCTCCCAACATCGCTTGACAACCGATGTTGGTGTGTTTACGTCCCCGTAACTTAGCGGTTCGGCAAAAGAGACCGATAGAATAAGTACTAGGCTTACAAAGAATAAGCCCTGGGGTCGATTTGCTCGACTAAAGGCGGTGCTCCAGCATGGTGCAGTCCAAATGACTGAAACAAGTAAAAGACTAAAAAGAGTAACGAGTATATATATATATACTCGTTACTCTTTTTAGTCTTTTACTTGTGTTCGTTTAAATATATATATAAGGAGAGAGAGAAAGAGAGGAAAGAGCAAACATACATCTCCACATTCATACATAAATACAGCTGTATATATATACGCATATATATTAAAACACACACACACACACACACACACACACACACACACACACACACACACACACACACACACACACACACGACCGTGTGTGTGCGTGTCTACATATCAGAACTTGATATATGCCACGAGTGGAGAATGAGAGTGTATACTGTGTATACGTGCACGTGTGCATGTTGCACGTGGTGGGGTGTAGCTGTCATTTAACATCTCGGTAGATATAATTTCACGTCTACAGTTGTTGAGATACAGCAAACAAATCACAAACAAAAACAACCAAGAAAATTAATAATCATAAAAAAGAAAGTAATAACCGCTGTAAAAACAATATTAAACAACTATAGCTACACTGAAGCCAACTCTTTCTCTCTCTCTCCCTCTCTCTCTATATATATATATATCTTTCTCTTCTCTCTCTCTCTCTCTCTCTCTCTCTCTCTCTCTCTCTCTCTATCTATCTATCTCTATCTCTCTCTCTCTCTCTCTCTCTCTCTCTCTCTCTCTCTCTCTCTCTCTCTTCTCACACACACACATACCCAGGCGCTTAGGAAAACAAGAAAAATATTGAATCAAAATATACATAAAAAAAGGAAAGCAAAAAGAACGGGGGAAAAAAAGAAGGAATGAAGGAAAGGAAGAAATCAAGTGTAGGTATGTTGTTGGCAGCTTTAAAACACCTACAACGCAAGTTGTGTGTGTATCAATGTGCTTATATGTTCGTGTATGTGAGTTGTGTTTTTCGTTGTATATGTGTTCGCATAAATGGTTATGGATATGTTTCTATATGTGTGCGTGTATATATATAAATCAACATAAGTAACAGGATGTCAAGTAGTAATGCAGTACGACCGTTTCAAGCGACTCCATTTAATTGAACAATGTAATCATTGCATCAATTTAAATACAGCGCTATCTGTACGAAATATGGATTTTTCAAGAGACAAGATATATCAATATAATTTTTCTTAAATATTTTAACAAGGCAAGATGATGGAAGAATTTCATGTTGTCACTATTGCAGCAAGAATAGCTAAGAGAAGAACAAATTTACAATTTTTACAGTGGCATGGAACACAGCGGGGTTCATAGGGATATAATTCATCTCCAATTTATCTATCTGCTTATCATCAACAAAAAAATCTATGACTGGAAGAGTGTGTACATTTAGAATAAAGAGCAAAGTGGCTGTTGGTTATAAATGTATACGTGTATGTTTATATAAATATATATATATATGTATATATATATATATATATATATATATATATATATATATATATATATATATATATATATATATATATATATATATACACGTAGTCTAATCAGTAAGTATCTGGAATGTTGCCATAGTAACGAGGTTAAAACATGCAGAGTGAAGCCGCTTGGCACAGATTGATCTTCAAATTTCCTGTGCATCAGCACTTAGTTTTTACGTTCTATCCCACTTACCCTGTTTACAACAGGGCTTGGAAGGAACATATATAGCATGTGATCGTCGCATTGACCATGACAGAGGAAGTTGAGCAGTGAATCTGCATTAAATTTTGCCAAAAGCTTCGCAATACCTGCTCAGAAGATTACGCAAAGTTTTCAAGAGGCTTCCATCGTTCTCGACGCAGTGAAAGAGATCTTGTACAACTGAAACCCGAGTGTCCTTTTGCTCAACTGAAAGCAGTTGTGCCACAAACTTAGCAGACACGCGTCTCATACTCAAATCTTCAATGATAATAGAGTGAACTGAACCGCAACTAATTTGCACATCCTCTGATAACTCACGGGTAGTGAGTCAACGATTTCCCTTCACAGATGCACGCACATCTGCAATGTTTTTTCTCAGTTCTGCTAGTCAAGGGTCTTCCAGAACGTTCATCACTGTCGACATTTTTTCGGCCATCTTGTAAACGTCTGAACCACTCGTACACTTGTGTGAAGCTCATACGCTCCTCTGCATACACTTTCTGCAACTTAGCGTATGCCCCTGAGCAGGCATCACCATGACAACTTACTCTGGCATGGTCAATGCGACAATCACACGCTACACACGTTCATCCAAGCACTGCTGTAAACAGTGGGAGTGAGTTAGAACGTTAAAACTCAGTGCGCATGCACAGCAGAGTCCAAGGTCAAGCTGTGCCATGCAGCTTCACTCTGCGTGCTTTAGCTTCGTTACTATGGCAACAGTCCCGATCAGACCTCGTTTTATATATATATATATATATATATATATATATATATATATATATATATATATATATATACATATATATATATATATATATATATACATATATATATGTATATATACGAGTGAGTTGACAAATGAAAGAATGGCGTTCAACAAAATTTATTGGGAGTTACATATAGAGATCAAAACAGTTCGATTCAAATTCGTTGGTACTCTTGTGTTTCAAGCGTGATGCATATACTCTTTTACTTGTTTCAGTCATTTGACTGCTACCATGCTGGAGCACCGCCTTTAGTCGAGCAAATCGACCCCAGGGCTTATTCTTGGGAAGCCTTATTCTATCGGTCTCATTTTGCCGAACCGCTAAGTTACGAGGACGTAAACACACCAGCATCGGTTGTCAAGCGATGGTGGGGTACAAACACAGACACACAAACATATATATATATATATATATATATATATATATATATATATATATATATATATATACGACGGGCTTCTTTCAGTTTCCGTCTACCAAATCCACTCACAAGGCTTTGGTCAGCCCGAGGCTCTAGTAGAAGACACTTGCCTTAGGTGCCACGCAGTGGGACTGAACCCGGAACCATCTGGTTGGTAAGCAAGCTACTTACCACACAGCCACACCCGCGCCTATGTATATATGTATATATGTATGCATATATATATATATACGTGTGTGTGTGTGTGTGTGTGTGTGTGTGTGTGTGTGTGTGTGTGTGTGTGTGTGTGTGTGTGTGTGTGTGTGTGTGTGTGTGTGTGTGTGTATTGCAAGAAAGTTAGAGGTTGTGAATCCAACCAAGGGATAATATCTATCCAATATACTGCTGGTAGAACACCCAATTATTAATACACAAGTGTTTTGTCATTGCATGGCAATTACATTACTAAGTGCAATAACTGGTTGAAGGTAAAGAGTTATTTTACTATTAGTTTATAGAGCAATAAGAAAATGGAGGGAATCAATAGGTGGTATTCAATAGGTGGTATATAGACATTATATTATGTCAATTTATTTATTTACTAAAAGGATAATTATAACAATATACACCCATGTATGACATATTATGCCTTACATATAAAATATATAAAATATAAAATATCAGTAATTATTAAAATATATAACATATAGCAATAGTAATTGTCATAATATCTTACAGCTGTTTCAGCCAACAGATAAAAATACCTCATTCTACCTTTATCCCTCCAGTGGACTAAAGTAATTAGTAGTAGAAATTCAGGTATTTAGATGTTTCTCTACGCTTCGTCAGAGATTTTAGAAAGTACAAAAGGTTAAGTAATAAATATAAATACACACACATATACATACTTTTACATATACATACATATACATAAATACATATACCTACACTTAAATGTACATACATAAATGCATGTATGTGCATACAAATGAATCAAATATTATTATCATTATTATTATTATTATTATTATTATTATTATTATTATTATTATTATTATTATTAGATGCATTATATTATTCATATTAGATGCATTATATTATTCATATTAGATAAAATATAAAGAGAGGTATGAGTAAGTTGTAAGAGGAGTAATATGGTAATTTATAAAATCAATATTCTTAAAATTATTTTAGTTATGTAAGTATGAAACTGTGTATACATGAGGAGCACACATATACACGCATACACACACACACACGCACACACGCACACGCATGCACACACACACACACACACACATATATATATATATATATATATATATATATATATATATATATATATATATATATATATATATATATATATATATATATCCGTACAAACATACTCACAGGTACATACGTATTAGATGTGTTTAGAAGCGAGGACTAATACAATAGTTCGTATCATTATAATTATATAATATAATTATAACAATAATACACAAACTTATATATATTTTCATATTAACATGTGATATGCTTATTTCTCCGTTATTTTTTTTTTCTTTAAGGAGTAGTTGAACTCCTGCGGGACGTGGGGAGGGGTTATTTTTGTTCAGTCACGTAATCTAGTTGGTCATCTATTGTTTTGAAAGGCCTTGACTTTGTTAGGTATATGTATCTGTGCATATTTATGTATATGAATGTATATGTAAAAGTATGCATATGTGTGTGTATTTATATTTATAACTTAATCTTATGTACTTTCTAAAATCTCTGACGAAGCCTAGAGAAACACCCAAAGTACCTCAATTTCATCTACTAATTATTTCAGTCCACTGGAGGGATAAAGGTAGAATGAGGTATTTTTGCTTCTTGACTGAAACAGCTGTAAGATAATATCCCAATTTCTATTGCTATATGTTATATATTTTAATAATTACTGATATTTTATATTTTATATATTTTATATGTAAAGCATAATATATCATACATGAGTGTATATTGTTATAATTGTCCTTTTAGTAAATAAATAACTTGACATAATATTCTATAACTTGATGAATACCACCTATTGATTCCCTCCATTTTTTTATTGTTCTCTCTCTCTCTCTCTCTCTCTCTCTCTCTCTCTCTGTATATATATATGTATATATACTTTTATTCTTTTACTTGCCTCAGTAATTTGACTGCGACCATGCTGGAGCACCGTCTTGAAGGGTTTTGGTCGAATAAATCGACTCAAGACTATTTTTAAAGTCTTGTACTTATCAATATATTTTGTCGAACCGCTGGATTACGGGGACGTAAACATACCAACACCGGTTGTCAAGCGGTGATTTTGGAATAAACACAGACACAAAGACACACACACACACACACACACACACACACACACACACACACACACTAGGGTATCCGCAATTTGCAATAAAGAAATAACATGGTTAGACTAAGAAGTTTTCAGAAAATATATGGATTACATCAGAAGATACTGTAGCAATATAGGCAATCAATTTCATTTACTACAGTTATGATAAATGTTCAAATTGTAAGCCATTAGCTTCAACGCATTGTTGACAACGTGAAAGCACACTGTGACAAACTTTGGTACACAAGTCTGGATCAAGGTTAGTAAAAATACATTAATAATGAACTGCGGAAGATCTTCAATACTTCTTGGCTTCCTTGACTTACAAATTGTTTGTGATCAGGATCATCCACCAGAAGTCCGTGAATTAGGCGTGGAATGTAAGGTTTCATATTGAGTTTTCTAAGTATTTTATGCAGTGATGTGCATTTCATACCAATTTCAGAACTACCACGGCGAATTGATTTCTTTGGGCTTTGCCTCAACAACTGTATCATAGCGTTGTTTTCAGCCTAGATGTGTTGTAACTTTACGGACATATACTACAAGTTTCTTTCAGTTTCCGTCTACCAAATCCACTCACAAGGCTTTGGTCGGCTTGAACCCGGAAGCATGTGGCTGAGAAGTAAGCTTCTCACCACACAGCCACGCCTGCACTTACATGATATATACATATACATACTCACACACATATATATATATATATATATATATATATATATATATATATAATGTACATATATCGTTATATACCTATATATATATATATATATATATATATATATATATATATATATATATATATATATATATATATATATATATATATATATATGTATATGTATATGTATATATAAATTACCATATGCCTTCATCTACATGTGAGCATAAATATATCGTTATGTCCCTTTATAAACATTTATCTGTGTACGCGTGTATGTGTGAATACTCTCACACCCATACGCGCGCGAGCACACACACACATATATATATTATGTATGTGTGTGTATCTGTCTGTCTGTCTATTTGTATGTGTGTATGTATGTATGTATCAGAATGTATCGGGGAAAACAATCAGTCATTTCACTACAGTTGTCATATGTGAATCACATTAGCTGTATGATAATACTTCTGTATAAGCATTTACCTGACGATTCTTATAAAATATAAAAGTGCTTATAATATTGTAATACGCAATATCGTAAAATTTCAAAATGCAAAAATATAATTTGCAAATCGGACTATGTTAGAATTTGACTAATTTATTTATTCACAGACAATTTTACAAACCCTGACTGATATATGTATACAGTTATATACATAGATAGTATATACATACACACACACACACACACACACACACACACACAAACACACACACACACACACACACACACATATATATATATATATATATATATATATATATATATATATATATATATACTGCCGATGGTATATACGTAGCTACTCAGACTGCGTGGACATCAGATATCATGCTATTTATATCAACATTGTTGGAACACAACAGACTCATTTGTTGTCTCGGGTTACGTGAAATTTGTCTATAAATTAAGGTTCATCATTAAATTATTATTAGGTTATAATTCA
>NC_142929.1:83995440-84020440 GCF_046866305.1 Octopus bimaculoides
GTATTGAAATGGGCTCCGACATTTTACCTCTAACATTAACCCTACCCTTCATGTCTTCATGAAAAGACCTAACCACAGCAAGGAACTTTTTAGGACAACCAAGTTTCTGGAGGACTTTCCACAGTGCTTTTCTATTAACTGTGTCGAAGGCCTTTGTCAGATCGACAAAAACCTGATATAAATCGAGACCCTGTTCCACACACTTTTCCTGAAGCTGTCTAGCTGAGAAGATCACAACAGCAGTGCCGCGTCCCACACGAAAACCAGATTGACTTTCTGGAAGAACACAATCTGCAACGTGTTTGAACAGACGGTCCAGAAGTACCCTGCATAAAACCTTTCCTACGACAGAAAGCAATGATATTCCCCTGTAGTTACTACAATCATTCCTGTTACCCTTTCCCTTATATAAGACCACCATTACTGTATCTCTCCAGTCCTCAGGTACAGATTCACTATCCCATATCCTGCCAAACAAAGAGTGAAGTTTCTGTAGAAGTTTCTCACCACCATGCTGCAACAACTCTGCATGAATGCCATCCAAACCCGGAGACCTCCCATTATTCATCCTTGAGACAGCCACCGCGACTTCTTTCAACATAGGTGGTTCTGCAAGAGCTGCTCTCACAGGTAATTCAGGGATGCGATTGAGAACATCCTCACTAACTATAGACTGCTGATTCAAGAGTTCATCAAAGTGTTCTTGCCACCTTTGCAGAATTCCTTTTGAATCACGAAGAAGTTCTTTACCATCCCTGCTTCGAAGTGGTGTCATCAGAGAAGAAGTCGGTCTATAAACTTCTCGCAAGAGACCATATAACAGCTTTGTGTTATTGGAATCCGATGCCGCCTGTATCTCATCAGCCTTCTTACTCCACCAGGTATCCCTCATTTGAGAGAGCCTCCGCTTCACACGTGATTTCACATCCTTGAGTTCTCTATGTAATACATCTCTCTCCTGTGGCTTTGCTTAACAGCCAATAAATCATCTATATGTTCATCATTTTCTTTAAACCAAATCTTGATGCTTTCTTTGTATCAATCCCAGAACTTTCCTGCCTATATCATAAACTGACTTTTTGAGGGTCGACCAATCTTCCCCAAAATCTGCAACATTCATTTCCTCTCGTAAAGTTCTCTTCACGCCATTACAACTAAGACTAGCAGGGTAATACCTGCAGCCCGGATTTTACGTTTTGTGATTAATTTAACTTTTGCACGTACCAGGCGGTAGTCAGTCCAACACTCAGCTCCACGAAGAACACGAACACACCGCACATCACGTCTGTCACGCATCCTAACAAGGATGTAATCCAGAATATGCCACTCTTTAGATGCAGGGTGTATCCATGTGGTCTTAAACTTATTCTTTTGCTGAAACATGGTATTGGTAGCACACAGACGCAGCACCTCACACATCTGCAGCAGAAGCATACCATTACTATTACACTTTCCCACCCCGTGCTTTCCAATTACTGTCCATGTGTTAAAATCCCTACCCACTCTAGCATTAAAGTTACCCAGTACGATGACTTTGTCTGCCCTAGGGATGTTTCTTATAATGCCCTTCAAAGCATGGTAGAAAGAAACTTTTTCGTCATTAGTAGAGCACATAGTTGGAGCATACACACTCACCAAGGTCACATAATTTCCTTTAACCAAAGGAATTCTTATGGACATAAGCCGCTCATTAATCCCGACTGGGAATTCTTCCAACATGTCCACAAGAGTAGTCTTAACAGCAAATGCCACTCCAGCCTCTCCTCTAAGCTCTTCATCTCTCCCTTTCCAAAAGAATGTATATTTTCCACAAGATTCTGTAAGATGACCATCTCCAGCCAGTCTCGTCTCAGACAAAGCAACGATATCAAGATCATAGCGTCGAAGCTCCTTCGCAACAAGAGCAGTCCTGCGTTCAGGACATTCTGAGGACTTGCGGTCAAGCAGTGTCCGTACATTCCAACAGCCAATATTCAGTATTTTATTTGGTTCTATCACAGTAGCATGATGATGGCCAGGTTCAGACTGTGATGCTCTGGATACCCTGCCGGGCCAGACTCTTTCATCTGATGTGGTTCCAGAGTCCTTACTGCCATTTATGTTTTTACTGTTTTGGTACATCATTGATTGTTTGCTTTTTAAGGCTACAGCCAGCCATTCGGTTGAGACTCACGGCACTATCAACAATCATCAATTAGTTAATTGATTAATCAATCAATCCATGTTGTTATCGTGCAGTGCCTGTGCAAGAAGATTTTTTTTAAAGTGAGGAAAGGCTGTGCACTGAGTCAATCCCATTCACTAAGCAACAGTAGCCATAACCCGAAAAGAAGAACAATTCAACATCATCGGTAACCACTGAGCCGCAGGTTTTATGTCGGAGTTATCCCAGTTGCTTCAGTTGCCTTCTCCTAGAAGGATGCCCTAACAAGGGCTAGGGGTCCTTCACTCCCAATGGTTTAACCGCGCGATCAGGTATTCAGTCTGATTATTTCTATGTCCCCGCGCAAAAAAAACAACATTAAGCTGGATAAAAAAAAATAAAAACAGCCTTAAGCTGGAGAAAAAAATAAAAAATAAAAATGAAAATAAAATAAAATAAATAAATAAATAAATAAATAAAGTTGATATACAATATATACATAAAATATACGATATGGCGATATGGAATACATGAAAAAATCTATATAATGAGCAAACTATAAAAATTTACATAAAATATGAGCAAACTATAAAAGAAAAAAAAAACATAAAATGTTTTGTTTTTTTTTCTCCTTTCTTCTCTTTCCCCTTTTTTTCTTTTTTTCTCTTTTTCCTTTCTTTTCTTTTCCTCTTTCTTCTCTCCTTTCTTTTTATTTATATATATAATGAGCAAACTAAAAATTTACAATATCTAAAATTAGTGAGAAAAAAAGTGGGGATATAGAGTAAATACGTAACTAGACACATATTGGATGGCCGTTGACTCGCAAGAGTTCCACCGCCCTTTGACGGGTTTTGTTTTTCATCCCGCAGGGTGTCCAATAAACACCCTCCTCACCAAGGAAACTTGGTGGAATTGCCGGTTTAGTCGCCGACGGCCCGACCATGCAACAGGTTGTACTGGGTTACATGTTACCAGTAGCACTCAAAACTGACCTGACACAATACAAACACATACATACACACATACATACATACATAAATATATATATATATATATATATATATATATATATATATATATATACACACACACATACACACACATACATCTACACACACACACTCACAATACACACACGCCCACATACATACACATACATAAACATACACATACAAACATACATATATACATATATAAATACATATATATACATACATACATATACATACATACATACACACACACATATATATATATATATATATATATATATATATATATATATATATATATATATATATACATATACATATACATATACACATGTACACATATACATACATATACATACATATACATATATATACATACACACATACATACATATACATATATACATGTAAACATATACACGTACATACACAAATACATTTATATATATATATATATAAATACACATATACATACACATACATACACATATATACACACGCGTACATATATACATATATACACTCATACACATAGACACAAATATACATATATTTATATATATATATGGGAGAATGTACGAAAAAAACAACAGACGAGGACAGGTGATGTAAATAACAAAAGGATGTATTAGTATGACGCTCGGGAATACGGAAAGTCTTTGACGTTTCGAGCTACGCTCTTCAACAGAAAGAATACGGAGACAAGGAGAAAAACACGGAGGAAAAAAATTGAATAGTGTTCAGTCAACGGTCAATCATAATAATGGCTGACCGGAAGTTAGAAATTCTTTGTTCAGGAGAGCTAAGAAAAGGGGGAGATAACAAACGGTGATCGAAGAACGAGGGGCTGTGTGTGGGGGAGATAGAATGCTGGTGATCTTGACGTATGTAGTGTGAAAATGGGGAAGGGAGAAAGGAGTTGGTCAGTTGTAGTGTGTGCGTGGTGTGATGCGAGGGTATTGGTGTGATGTGATGTGAGGGTGTTGGGAGGTGGGGAAGGCATGGGTGGAGTGTGGGTTAGGCTGAGGGTGGGGTAGAGGTAGGGGTATGTGGGTAGGGGGTGTAAGGAATTGGATGGGGTGAAGTGGGAAGGTAGAGTAGGAGTGTGTTGGGGTGTGGTGGGATGAGCTTATGAGGGGGTGTTGACGATGAAGGGGAAGGGGAAGGTGGATGTAGGAGAGGGAAGGTGGGTATGGGAGGGGAGAGAAAGAGAGGAAGAGAGGAGAGAGGGTGGGTATAAGAGAGGGAAGGTGGATGTGAGAGGGGGGAAGGTGAGTATGGGGGGAGAAAGAGACGAAGAGAAAGAGAGAGGGAGAAGAGAGTGAGAGAGAGGGAAATAGAGAAGAGAGTGAGAGAGTAAGGGTGAGAGAGTAAGAGAGTAAGAGTGTAGAGAGTAAGAGTGAGAGAGAGTGAGAGAGAGGGAAAGAGAGAAGACAGTGAGAGAGTAAGGGTGAGAGAGTAAGAGAGTAAGAGTGTAGAGAGTAAGAGTGAGGGGAGTACGAGAGAAGAGAGTGAGAGAGAGTGAGAGAGAGTAAGAGAGAGGAGAGAAAGAGTAGGGGTGAAGAGAAGTGGGAGTGAAGAGAAGTAGGAAGAGAAGTTGGAGTGAAGAGAAGTAGGAGTGAAGAGAAGTAGGAAGAGAAGTGGGAGTGAAGAGAAGTAGGAGTGAAGAGAAGTAGGAATGAAGAGAAGTAGGAGTGAAGAGAAGTAGGACTGAAGAGAAGTAGGAGTGGAGAGAAGTAGGAGTGAAGAGAAGTAGGAGTGAAGAGAGGTGAAGAGACGTACAAAGAAGTAGGAGTCGGAGCAGGAGGGGTGGGGAGGGGGAGAGATGGGTGGTATGAGGGAGGGTGGAGGAGAGAGGCAGGAGGAGGTGTTAGATGAAGAGAGGAGGGGGTTAGATGAAGAGGGGAGGGGAGTTGAGCCCATATGGCACAAAGGAGCGAAGAGAGAAGATTAATCCCTGTTCACGGCGCAAACGGGAGTCCGGATGCGCCTGTGCATGGACAATCCAAACACGGACAGGTGTTGCTGCAAGGAGTGGCCGGCAGGACGAATTCTTTTACAAGAATTTATCAAGTAGCTAGCGTGAAAAAACCTCATAAGGGAAAAAATCCATCATTTATTCCCGAAATATATATTTATATTTATATAAGGGCATTACTATACAATAATGCCTCACGCTATGAGGGACTCTAAGGTCAGACTACCATAAAAAAGCACATTTTTACGGAACGCGAGGAAATGCAACTCTCAAAGCCAACCCCTTAAAAACAGACTAAATTATAGATCATGATTTCGTAGTTATTGTAGTATTATACAACCTCTACTCATCAGTATAATATGGTCAAGAGAAATAGAGGTAAACAGAAAATCAACATACCACTCGAACATCGTGTATCCAATATAGTATATAGAAGACTGTTCATCGCTATTTCCCTATGTAAGTGGCGGGAATTTCGAATTGAATCGCGGTAAATATGCTTTTTTTCTCAGAATAAATTCAGTACTGAATATATTCTGGTAATATATTTAAATTCAATAATAGGACGAATTCTTTTACAAGAATTTATCAAGTAGCTAGCGTTCGGTAAAAATGTGCTTTTTTATGGTAGTCTAACCTTAGAGTCCCTCATATATATCTTTTACTCTTTTACTTGTTTCAGTCATTTGACTGCGACCATGCTGGAGCACCGCCTTTAGTCCAGCAAATCGACCCCAGGACTTATTCTTTGAATGCCTAGTACTTATTCTATCGGTCACTTTTGCCGAACCGCTAAGTTACGGGGACGTAAACACACTAGCATCGGTTGTCAAGCGATGTTGGGGGGGGGGGACAAACACAGACACGCAAACACACACACATATATATATATATACACATATACGACGGGCTTCTTTCAGTTTCCATCTTCTAAATCCACTCACAAGGCTTTGGTCGGCCTGAGGCTATAGTAGAAGGCACTTGCCCAAGGTGCCACGCAGTGGGAATGAACCCGGAACCATGTGGTTGGTAAGCAAGCTACTTACCACACAGCCACTCCTGCGCCTATATATATATATAAAAATAAAAAATAACAAATAAAAAGTAAATTCACAAGTATACGTCTATACACACATATACATACATATATACACATATATATATATACCTACATAAACACACATACACACATATACATATACATATACACATATACATACAAACACACATATACATACATATATACACACACACATACACACATATATCCATATATATATATATTATATATATATATATATATATATATATATATATTACGGAGATTCACTTGCATAGCAAGTGACCTGATCTGAGATCGTGTGCTGGAACGAAAACAATTGCAGCGTGGAAGGTGTTTATAAGCCATTTAAAATAACACACAAAATCCGTTAGATTCACTTCAACATTTAAATTTAATTTGTCAAAATATTTTCGTCGCTTTGAGACCGCGACCTGTTCACTGACAAAATTCTGTGCTGCATCTCAGAATTTTGTCAGTGAACAGGTCGCGGTCTCAAAGCGACGAAAATATTTTGACAAATTAAATTTAAATGTTGAAGTGAGTCTAACGGATTTTGTGTGTTATTTTAAATGGCTTATAAACACCTTCCACGCTGCAATTGTTATATATATATATATATATATATATATATATATATATATATATATATATATATACATGTATACATACATACATATACACTCTCATAGCCATGCAACAAACCTAATTCCAGTAAAATATATAAATATTTCCTATTCATAGAATGCAAATGTATGTCTATACATATGCAGAAAAGCTTTAAATGTAATTTTATTAATTAAATGACCCTTGGAAAAAAGTATGAAAAATAACTCCAAGTTACATAAAGAACAGCTATCTCTATCCTTGTCGTACGGAAGCGACTTACCTATTATCAACCATTCAAGAGAGTAATCTTTATTCTCATCTTTCAATTGCCAAATTAAACTACTGAGCGCCGTACTATTTTGTTTATTCCTATCCCTAAATGTTGAGTAATAATTTGAAATTCTTCTCGAGACTTCAAGTGACGAAGCGCCAATATAACTCCAAATCTTCTTATCCGTTACAACATTACACCTATATACAATGTTCTTAGTTTTAGCATTTGCACTAAGGAATCTAATTTTATTAGGATTATCTTCAGAAATTTCTATTAATTTGCTACAATTATTATTGGTATTATCAATATCCTTTTGATCTTGAAAATTATCTTTAACAGTGTCTCTAGTATTATTATTATTGCTCTCTATATTTATGTCAATAGAATCATGACTAGAATTAGAGGATAAAAGATTAAAGTTATGAGCGGCGATAATTTGGGTTAAATTTTTGGTATTAGAGAAACCGAACCTTACCTTATGCGCGTTAATGACTTTATAGTAATGTGAGTTTTTAGGAAAATATTTACTAACTACATTCCTAAATAAACGAACTAAATTTGATTTAATTTGTTTCTCATATGGAACGACGAACTATAAACTATCCTGTTTATTGGAATTATAACTTACATTATTATTCATAAAAAACTTAAGTTTACCATTATCAGTGCTTGATACACGACCGTTGGATTTTGGTCTATGTTTAATCTTTCTAAATAAGTTAACATTATTATTATTATTATTATTATAAGAAAGAAGTCGCGTGAAGATATTGCGTAAAGAAAAAGAATAGAATAAAGAGATATAACAACTTGAGTGAAAGTTTTATTTATGAAATCATGAACGAAAATTAAAATATATATAACTTAAATCATAATGGAACAATTAACTATATTGTAAACATTTTATGGAACTTTAAAATCTAAGTTATTATAGAGTCTAAAGAATAAGACTAAGATACATAAATTAAATAATATATATGAAATAAGCTAAAATACTATAATTAAATTAATTAATTAAAATATTAATATTATTAATTTCATAAAAATCATAGTGTCATTAAAATATTAATTCCTGAAGTTTACTGTAAATATTAACGTACCAATGAATACACAATTAAATATATAAATTATAACTACTACAATTAGTAAAGAAGGAATAGTATACACACACACACATACATATATATATATATATATATATATATATATATATATATATATATATATATATATATATATATATATATATATATACATATATATATATAGAGAGAGAGAGAGAGAGTGACAGTTAGCTAAATTTATATAAATAATGTAATTTATGTCTACATATAATTTTTCGTTCATCAAAAGAATTAATCAATTTATTATATTTACAATCTTCGCTTAGGTTTACCTCAGTATATTAATTTCTTTACATAAGGAGAAATAAAAGTATATAATGAATCATTGGATTCTCTCTCTTCCTCCTCTCGTTTTTAGTTTGCCATTTTTTTAACGTTTGATTTTTGGATTTTACTGTGGTCCATTATGCCTTCCTCTAATTTAAACTTTTAGTATAGCGTTCATAGCCTATCTCCCTTAATAACTCCCTGTAAAGCAGCGTTCTTGTTTCTAACGGTAATTTACTTAGCTATATAATGTTATATATAACTCGCACGTAACCTTAACATTCAGCATAAGTCTTGCTTTTGTTTGTTGGTTCCCTGACGATGAATATATGTGCAATTCCAGCACCTCTTACTTCTTTGGAGTAGAGTGCACATATATTTTGAAACATATGTAGGAATTAAAGGAACTTATTGTTTATATGCGTTTTGCTCCATTTATTATTATTCTTCATATCTACTCAAAATACATCACTTTAACATGGTATTTCTACCTATTAAACGGGTGTGATATCCCAGTTTTTTTGTGTGATTTTTGCTATCCATGGTAACTATTAACATATTTACATTATCGAAGTTTTTCAACCGAGATAATATTAATATATACATAAATTTATATATATATATATATATATATATATATATATATATACGACGAGCTTCCTTCAGTTTGCGTCAACCAAATCCACTCACAAGTCTCTGGACAGCCCGAGGCTATGGTAAAAGACACTTGCCCAAGGTGCCATACAATGGGATTGAACCCGTAACTATGTAGTTGGGAAGCAAGCTTCTTGTCACACAACCACATATTAAGTGAATGATCACCGGCTACTTTGGTTGCATCCAGTTACGCTTCAAAACAACCAACTTTACATCTAGGTGGCAAGACCTAGAGAAAGTAATCATTACTGGCTGTACAATTTCTCCCATTCTTTTCAATAGTTGCTGATATAGAAGTCCAAGGACCAAGAATGGATTGAGGCATTCAGCAAATCAAATAAGGAGTTTCATGAATGATCTTCCAATGACGACCACCACACATATGGAGACAGAACGGGTGCTAACTTCACTTGAATACACGTCAACATGGGCTACACTGAAGCTTAAGACCAAGAAATGGTCTTAAATTCAACATATAATAAAAATAACTCCAATTTGTCGGTAACCTTGAATAATGGAAACTCATCTTCCATAAATATAGACAATAGCAAAAATAAATTAGGGAAATCATGTAGCTGTAGAAAAATCGATTTATGCCCGCTTGAAAGATTCTGCCTCTGTAAAAATGTAGTATATAAATGTACAGATAAGTATCAGATAAGTATCAGGTTAGAACATATATAGGTAGTACTGTTGAATTCAAAAAAAAGATATAGAACGCATTTAGATTCATTTACTAACATTAAATATTAAAATTCTACTACTCTAGTCTCATATATACATAATTTAAGGAATAACAACATTAATCATAAAATTTCTTGGTCTAATGATATAAGTAACAAATGCAATTTATGCATTAAAGAATCATTATTCTTAAATCATACAATTCGGGCACATAAAATAAATTCTCTGGTACCATTCATTCATGCACTCATAAATTTCACTCTTCTTTCATGAAACTCTATAAGACGAGATATAAGGAATGAAGTCATTGGCAACACTTTTTCTTCCTCTATTAGTAATTATTCCCGGAATTTATTGGACAAATCTACCTTTCATCTTTATTCTCCCATCATCCTTCACTATAGGTATATAAATGTGAATCAACGTAAAAGTGATTTCTAGCTGATGGAGTAGCCGACGACTAACGTTATATAACCAAAAATTTCTTTCTTTCTTTCCTTTCTCTTACATGTCTTCAAACTTGATTAATTATCTAGTTACTTATTCCTGATGAGTGGAGGCGCAATGGCCCAGTAGTTAGGGCAGCGGACTCGCGGTCATAGGATCGCGGTTTCGATTCCCAGACCGGGCGTTGTGAGTGTTTATTGAGCGAAAACACCTAAAGCTCCACGAGGCTCCGGCAGGGGATGGTGGCGAACCCTGCTGTACTTGTCCACTACAACTTTCTCTCACTCTTTCTTCCTGTTTCTGCTGTACCTGTGTTTCAAAAAACCAGCTTTGTCACACTGTGTCACGCTGAATATCCCCGAGAACTACATTAAGGGTACACGTGTCTGTGGAGTGCTCAGCCACTCGCACGTTAATTTCACGAGCAGGCTATTCCGTTGATTGGATCAACTGGAACTATTTTGAAAAACATTTGAGTATGTTGAATAACAAATTACTGTGGATGAATAATGGTAAATATATTTTAAAGTTATACATGTTTTTTTTTCTAAATTTATGGGAATATACTGCTGGAGATAGTAACAAAATTAAAGTAAATTAATTTTTTTTAATTGATTTATTTAATTTGTCTATTAAACATGAAACTAGTTCAGTATTAACCACTGTAATTTTAAAATAAACATTATCCACCTCGCCCGCCCTTACAACTTGTTTTATTTAAACAGTCATTATTCAACACGCATGCAAGACAACTTTTTTAACTGCTCCCCTCTCTCTCTCTCTCTTTCTCTCTCTCTATCTCTCTCTCTCTCTCTCTCTCTCTCTCTCTCTCTCTATCTCTATCTCTCTCTATAATATATGTGTGCGCGTGTGTGTATGTATGTATACACACATATATATATATACACACGTACTTATATATCTCAACACATTTCTCGGACCAGCAGGGCTGACACGTTAAGTGGAGTTGGCACCAATCTTAATTATGAGAATTTCACGCCATTTGTCACTAGCAATGATGATTGACGACAGAGCTCTGCTGTCAGGGTAGATAACTCTGTCGTAGATAATGACAGCGGCGCCCTTGTTAAGATAATAGGAAGAGATGGCTAGGGAGGAGTTATCTACATGTTTGTGTGAGCATCTATCTCTAACTGGCAGTGTGCTTCCATATAAAGTGCATGTGTGTGTGTGCGTGTCTGTGTGTATGTGTGTGTGTGTCTGTGTGTGTGTGTCTGTGTGTCTGTGTGTCTGTGTGTCTGTGTCTGTGTGTGCGTGTGTGTGTGTGCGTGTGTATGTGTGCGTGTGTGTGCGCGCGCGAGTGCGTGTGTATGTGTGCGTGTGTGTGCGCACGGGAGTGCGTGTTTGTGTGAATGCAAGTGAGACAAATGTCAGACGGTGTGAATTTGGAAAAGGGGGTAACGAATATGCGTGCATACAAGTATGAAATTATCATTGTGTGTGAGAGAAAGAGGGGGGGGAGAGAGCATCTGAGTGTCAGAGTTATATATACCCCCTCCCTTACACAGATGCGTGTCTCTACGGGTACGCTTGTGTGTCAATGGAAGTATGACATGTGACTGTATAAAAGGATTGAATTGAGGTGTGTTTATTTCTAATTTATTGCGTCTTTGAGTGGGGAAGTATGTGTGTGTATGTATATACATATATGTGTGTGTATGTATGTGTGTGTGTCTGTCTGTATGTGTGTGTGTGTGTGTGTGTGGTTGTGTTGTAAGAAGCTTGCTTCCACACCACATGGTTCCGGGTTAGTCTTTTATTATAGCCTCGGGCCGACCAAAGCTTTATGAGCGGATTTGGAATACGGAAAGTAGAAGAAGCCCGTCGTATATATATATACACACACACATATATATATATATATATATATATATATATATATATATATATATATATATATATATATATATATATATATATACAACATAAATACAGATATAGGACAGGGAATAGCCAATTAGTTAATAAAATTAATAATTAACAATTTTGCCAAGTAGTTCAGTATGCAAAAAAGCCTTTATCGATAAAAACATTTATAATTATAAATATATAGGGATCAGCATGAGATTGCTTCACCAACATACTGAAAATACTGACTGCTATTTCTAAATTTTCAGTATGTTGGTGAAGCAATCTCATGCTGATCCCTATATATTTATAATTATATATGTGTGTGTGTGTGTGTGTGTGTGTGTGTGTGTGTGTGTGTGTGTGTGTGTGTGTGTGTGTGTGTGTGTGTGTAAATATATAAAAGGATAAAGAGAGCAATGGCAAGGCTGGAAATATATTTTATGGATAGAGTCTTACAGCTGTTTCTGGGAAGCTCCAGTACTTCCCTTCATCGGAGACAGAAATAGTAAAGGAATCGATTATTATATCCATAGGCGGAGAGTTTTAGTATGAAGTGATAGTGAGCGTGATGCGCTGAAAAAAGAAAGAAAGAGAGAACAGTACTTGGAGTGTAGTTTCATTCCGGTAGTAAGTATTTGTGTAAAGTAATCCTTGTGGGAATAATCCGGAAATAGTTGCTGCACCAAAGGCTGAGATAGCAGAGGTGAATATATGCCACATTGTGTCCGAGGTATTTTGCTTGTGTTTACTTGAAGGATGCCCAAGTCAAGTGAGAAATGTGCGTAGGGTAAGTAGGTCAAGTCTTGAAGACAGAATGGGAAGAGGATAGAGGAAAGATTCAGGTGGAGAATGGTAGTGGTATATTTTTATGGTCAGTTGATCTGACTGGATAGAGAGGATGAGTAAAGTGAGGGAAGGAGGAGGGGGGATGAGGTTAAATGGTTTAGTGAGTAAGAAGGAATGCGCAGAGGTAGTATATAGGTGGTGGGGGTATGGGTGATAAACCAAGGACAGTAATAAAGGGAGAGAGGAGTTGGGATAGGTAGTTAGTAGTATCATATTCTAAAAGATAGCTAAACCTATTTACAGACGGTGGAATTGGGATTGAAAGTTTAATATGCCCTACAAAATCCGACCTCGGAAGAATTAGTAAAAATATTTTAGACAAGATAATACCAATCGTCAAAGAGAAACTACATGCAAATCTATGGTACCACACCGGGGAGATCATTGCATGGTTCCACACCTTGGAGAACAAAATCTCCTTCTCGTTCCTCCAATTCGATATCAACAATTATTACTCCTCTATATCTCCTAAACTTTTAAATAAGGCCATTCTTTTCGTCAGGAATCTTACTAGCATAACCTCTTTAGAAATTAACATTATAATCAACGCTCGCAAAACTCTTATAGCTTTCATTTTTATGGAGAACATTATTTTTCTTTGTGGTTGGGTCGTTGATGACCTCTTTCTAACATATTGGATGTCCACCTAGTGGTCATCCCTTATACACGTGTAATACAATTTTTTCTGAATTTTCAGATTTTTTATATGCTAGGCCACTTGGTTTTAAATTGAATTAATATTCAATTTATCATCCCATCTATATAAATATATATATGAGCAACACACACATACACACACGCACGTATGTACACCAATTGTATACATATTTTTTGTACGCATACATGTTCGTATGTGTGTGTGTTGCTCGTATATCAACAAAACACACACACACACACATCTTGCCTTACATATATATACGGATAAATGATCTAAAATAAATATATTTGGGAAATGGCGATTTACAGTACAATACGTAGAAACGTGAAAATCAGACCACATGGGTTTGTTTACATCAATTCGGCAGTTTCCAGAAAAAGTGTTGGGAAAGAACGCGAAAGAGACAGAGAGAGCGCGCTCTCCCTCTCTATCTCTCTCCTTCCCTTACACACATGCCAGTTATCTCTCACCTCTCTCTCTCCCTCCCTTACACACATGCCAGTTTTCTCTCTTTCTTTTTTTCTTTCTCTCCCTGTCTCACACACACAGCAACATTACGCACACACACATGCTGCTCTCTCACACTACCAAAAGAACTTCACATACACACCACACTTTTTATCTCGTATACTCACTATAAAAAGATAGCATCTATTTCTTTTTGGCAACATGTGTTTTTTTGTGTAATGTTGCTGTGTGTGTGAGAGAAGGAGAGAGAGAAAGAAAGAAAGAAAGAAAGAAAGAAAGAAAGAAAGAAAGAAAGAAAGAAAGAAAGAAAGAAAGAAAGAAAGAAAGAAAGAAAGAAAGAAAGAGAGATAACTGGCATGTGTGTAAGGGAGGGAGAGAGATAGAGAGAGTGATAGAGAGAGAGAAGGTATTTTTTTCTTTTTGCTTGTTGTTTGCTGCGTTTTTTTCTTTTTGCCTGTTGTTTGCTGCTTACCACACAACTGTTAAGAAATAGCGCCCTCTCCTACTTTTTTTTTGTTAGACGCTGCAAACAAAATGTAACTCTCCTTCACCCTCCTCTCACAAACATACAATTTCTCTCTCTCTCCTTCAGGCGTAAACTTCGAAATTGGTAAAAGTTATGGTTGAAAATCGATTTTTACAGGTATACGCGGGTACCTCTGAGAGAGAAAGTTGACGAAAATGCACATAGGGTCATTCCGAATCTCCTCCTAAAATTGGAGCGACATACGTGCTAATTTGTGGACGTGCATAAACTACATTTACGTACACACACACACACACATCCTGCCTTATATCTATTCGGATATATATTTATATACATGGGTGTGTATTTACATACACACATATATTTATATGAATTGCAGTGGATTGCCTATGTTCAGTCCACTGCAGGACGAAGGCTTCAACATTGTTCTCTCAGCCAACCAGAGTCCAATGCGGAAGCCGTGAACTTGAGCCTGGGTTCATACTGGTTTGATGAGCCTACTCTGCCACATTGACTCGACATAGCTGTGAAGAGGGGTGCAGTTTTTATGCTTTTATTGGGGAGTGGGTAAGTCTATAACATCGACCCCATCGACTGGTACTTATTTTATCGACCCGGAAAGGATGAAAAGCTAAGTCGGCCTCGGCGGAATTCGAACTCAGAACGCAAGAACAGACGGAATACTGCTAAGCATTTCGCACGGTGTCGTAACGATATATCATTTAATACACACAATTACAAAAGAGCTACTAATAGTTTCATTCTTTGTGATACATTTAATTGGCAGATTTATCTAACATGCCATGTACCTCCAGGCAATCTTTCAGATTTAATACATAAGGTTAAATGTATTTAAAACCAGGACGCTGGATTATGAGAAAACATGAGAAGAAAACAACTGAGAGGGAAAAAACGCGAAGAAAGTTGATGCAAAAAGTGGAACGAGAGGAAAGAAAAATTTAAAAAACCCAAGATCTTCGTCCTCTTTGACTGAAGAAACCATAATGTAGCTGGTGTAGAATAATATACTATATATATGATTCACATACAATCAAATAGAGAATTGTGGAGAAATATACGCCATCTATAAGTGGAGAAAATATGTGCAAGTTGTGCATATCTGAAAGATTGCACATTCTTTTTATGTCCAAGAATTCTACCATACTACTTAATCCGAGATCCGGAACTTTTAACCAATGCAAGCGCATGTACAGGTTTTTTATCGAACTGGAAGAAATCACCCGCACCGGACTGAGTATCGAGCGCAAACTTTGGCCACCTTTCTGTTATATTACTCTGCAGAGGCTGCATTAATTATGATTTCTATAGTAAAAAGGGACGAAGATCTTAGTTTTCTTGCTTTTCTTTTAAATTTAACTTCCCGCTTTTTGCATCAACATTCTTCGCGTTTTTTCACCCTCTTGATTCTTTTTCACTTCTCGTTTTGTCTCATGTCTTTTTTATAGCCCAGTGGCTTGGTTTTTAGATACCTCTAATGATATGCAATGAGCTTGAAAGAATTCTTGGAGATGCATAGTATGTTATATAAATATACCAATTTAATATATCTTAAAGCGTAAAACTATTAGTAGCCCTTTTGTAATTGTGTACATTAAATGATATTTACCTCTCATTGGAAGGAGTACTTTTTGTTGATACCACCTATATATATGTGTGTGTGTGTGTGTGTGTGTGTGTGTGTGTGTGTGTGTGTGTGTGTGTGTATCTTTGGAGTGAGCAAGTTCTTTTGAAACATCAATTTACGATTCTTTCATCTGAATTCGATCTTATGATTATTACTATAGTATGCAATATTAAATGCAACTACTTATTCATGGGGTATCATTGAAACGTATAGAAATTCGATTCTTCAGAATGATAGATAAAAGTTATTAGCAAATGACTTTTATGAACAATTCTGAAGAGTCTAACTTGGAACGTGTCTTCACAATGACAGCTCATGAATCAATAATTGCATATATTCTTGCATGGTATAGTAATATTCATGAGAACGAATTTAGATGAAACAATTATAAATTGATGAATAAAAGAGCTTTCTCATTCCATTCTCCTTGTTATAAAAGAACTTGCTCATTCAATTCTCCTTACTATAAAACCTCTGCGGGTATTTGTGGATTTTCAAGAGCTTAATAAAACAGTCACCGAATGTCTGGTAGCCTGGACACGTGGCTGAGTTTAATAGGACACTCCAGGGCTTTCATATATATATATAACGAGGGTGTGTATGTGTATATATATATATATGTATATAATGCAGATGTGTATGTGTATATATATATATATATATATATATATATATATATATATATATATATATATATATATCGATTTAAATGAGAGCTCAAAACTGATCCATTGAAAATACATTATTATAATAAAGTATTTTCAATGGATCAGTTTTGAGCTCTCATTTAAATCGATATAAATACAAAAACTCACTTGTGAGTATTTTGCTACGTTTGTTAACAGATACAATATTTTTGCCTAATTTTGGTATAAAAAAATATATATATAAGTATGTCTGTGAGCGTGAGTGCCTGTGTATATGTGTGTGCACTTATTTTGTTATCTCCTATGGTCTGTATACATATTATCCCCAAATCTCGTACAGTCTCGTATAACTTTGTGTATTCTCATCCAAGATGGAGACGGGTACCAACGTTCCTCTCTGACAGGCTTGATAATTGTTGAGAGATTTCTCTCTACATGCAACCATTGCTAGCCTTGTTAACCCACAAATAAAAAATAAGTGTATCTGTGTGCGTGCGTATGTGTGTGTGTACGCATGTATGAATGTATTCATATATATGTATATATATGTATATATATATATATATATATATATATATATATATATATATATATATATATGTATATATATATATATATATATATATATATATATATATATATATATCACTGTCCTGTTTTTTTACCACTTTAACCCGCGAAAAATACCAGATTTTATTTAATTTGCTTTGCGGGCAGGACTGTTTTAACGAAGTCGCGTCTTGCCCCTTCGTTCGAAACGCGGGGTGGATAAACAGAGGACAACTGATGAAGGGAATGTTTTTTTTTTTATGTTGCCTGTCTCGTTTCTCTGTTTCTTTGTTTCTTTCGTTGTTCGAAAAAGTTCGGTTTCTATGTTTTTGTTTTTTTATGTTCTCGCTTCTCATTTTGTCAACGATTTTTGTGATGTCCTGTACCCATATATGCATGTCACCTCCTCTTCACCTTGGACATCAAATCCCTATATACCGTGATTTCCCACAACGATGGTCTCTCAGCCCTCCAATACTTTCTCAAGCGCCGCCCTGACCCCACACCTAGCACTCCCACCCTGCTTCGTCTGGCAGAGCTTGTCTTCACCCTCAACTGCTTCCCGTTCGCCGGAGAAACTTACCAATAGATGCTTGGGGTCGCGATGGGAACGAGAATGGGCCCCAATTCCACCAACCTATTTGTTAGTTACATTGAGGCCCAAGTATTCTCCCAATTCTCCGGTCCGACCCCAGAACTATACGGTCGCTACATAGACGACTGTATAGGAGCCATCTCCCTCTCCCGCGAACAACTCTGCCTTTTCAACTCCTTTCTCTCTACCTTCCACCCTGCTATTGAATTTACTTCTACCATCTCTAACACCTCTGTTAACTTCCTCGACATCTCTCTTTCCATCGACCTCCCCTCCAACTCTCTCACTACCTCTGCCTTCTTCAAGCCCACTGATTCTCACCTCTACCTCAACTTCTCCACCCTCCCATCCCTTCCACACCAAATGGGCCATCCCCTACTCCCAGTTCCTCCGCCTCCGACGCTTGTGCAGCCTGGACCAGGATTTTGAGACCCAGTCCCAGTACTTTGCCCGCCTGTTCATGCATCGAGGATACCCCTCTCACCTTGTCCAATCCGCCCTCGCTTGCGCTCGTCGAATCGATCGCACCACCGCACTCCTTCCCCATACCAATCCCCTAACCGCACCCCCTTCCCTCTCCGTTTCCACCCTGCCACCCTACCCCTTCATTGGAGGATCCTACGGGCCTTCCGTCGCCTCCAGCTCGATCCCACTACCCACTCCATTTTCCCTAATCTGCCCCTGTCTTTTAAACGCGCCCGTAACCTACGCGATCTACTGGTCCGTAGCACCTTCTCTTCCCCTCACCCCCACCCGGTTCCTTCCCGTGCTCCAGATCCCGCTGTCACACCTGCTCCTTCATCACCAACACTACTTCTGTCACAGGTTCCAGCCTACACACTCTACGCATCCTACACAATTCCTCCTGCACCTCCTCTAACCTAATTTACTGCAGTAGATGCGACTTATGTGACAAACTATGTGGGTCAGACAGGCCGCCGGCTGGCCGACCGTTTCACCGAACATCTAAGGGACGTTGGGTTAGGTTCGGACTCCCCCGTTGCCCGTCATTTCCACTTGACCAACCACTCCCCCTCTAACATCTCCGCTTTTGACTGCGCTCTACACCACGGATACACTCCCTCACAACTCCATCTAGAACAGCGCTATATTTTCAAGTTACGAACAGCTTTCCCTTTCAGACTTAACACAGCCACCTCCTCTTTATGACTGTCTCCTCCACGACGAAGTAACATGTTTTTACTTTTTTCATTTTTCCTTGTTGTTTTTTATATTAATCCCCCTTACCCCTTATCCACTTTACTTTATCCTAATTATTCACTATTTTATTACAATTATTCACAATTTATTTCATTTCTTTATACACGTACACATACCCACACACACGTACATATACACAAACACGAAAAACACCCGTGTACACACATGAACGCACACATACTTCCACACACATCACACACACATGACACATATGCATGCACTTACACGCTCAGATTCATCCACATACATACACAAACGCACATACACACGCACACTTGTACATACACACACGCATACATATACATACACACACACCCATGCGCACACACACACACACATGCACACACACACACACACATGCACACACACACACCCATGCATACATAACCCATATATGCCCCCATTCGCATATACCTCCCACACACCTGACAACCCATACATACCTCCCACTCACATACATACCTCCCACACACCTGACACATATACCGCCCACACAACTTATGACAACACGTATGACAGACAGACATGCGCGCTCATACACACATATATACACACATACACACGCACAGTAATACACACACACCAACTCACACAACCCTACATACACACAGACATACACACCCATATATACACGCACACATAAACGCACACGCCTACACAAACCACATACACATACACACACAACCACATACATAGATACACACACAGAAGTGCCTACACGCAATAAAACGCTCACATCCTTGACACACATCTCTACGCTCACACACACACACATACACACACACACACATACACACGCACACACACATATACACACATATACACACACACATACACACACGCACACACATATACACACGCATACACACACACACTCGCACACGCACGCACACATACCTCCCACATACACAACACACACAGACACGCATACAATTACACACACATGGGCATAAATAACACACGCACATGCACGCACTACGTAAGCAAACGCACACACACACATACACAGGAACGCACATATACACAACATACACACACACACACACACACACACACACGCACGCACAAAAATATACACAATATACACATACATACACATACACACACACACACACACACATACGCACATACACGTGCTGTTATTATACACACACACACACACGGAGCCGCGCGCGCGCACGCATTGAATTTTATGTGGACATTTGATCGTTTAAACATTTCGATTTCTACTGCGTAATTTTAAACTCTGTTAAAATCCCCTTGTTTTATACACATTTGTACCATTGATGAACAAAAAATTATTGAAACTAGATTGGTATGTATGTGAATAAATCAATCTAAAACTAATTACAAGTTTTTCAAATTCATGTGCATTTTGAAACCCCAAAAACAAATTCTCCTACATTTTTTCCTGCGTGGGAATACATCCCTTCTTTTCATATATATATATATATGAGTGAGTGGTGCATGTAAGATCAAGGCTACATATGTTTCCAGGCTGGCAGATCCTCTGATGTAAGAATTACTGAACAAGGAGTACTCAACAAGCTACTCATCAGACAGAAGATACCTTAGTTATATGAAGGTTAGTGGCTTTCCTTCCTCACATATTCACGACATACATACCAGACTCTTCAAATGCAGTGTTCTACTTTCCCTCTTATACACAGTTGTGACGTGAGCCACTACGAAGAAGATAGAACATCGATTGGCAACGACGCAAAGATGCATAGAGAGATCCATGCTATGAATATCATTACGAGAGCATATTCGAAATGAGATAATTTGGGAACAGAGTGATGTGAACGATGTGATCACAAAATACCGAAAGCACAGGTTATTCTGGGCCAGACATTTCGCAAGGTTCAGAGACAACAGCTGGACCAGTGCAGTTGTTGAGTGGTATCCAAGAGATCAGAAAAGGCCACTTCGAAGGCCTCCACGACGACGGGGAGACGATTTAGTTAAACATTTTACGTTAATATGGAAAAAAAATGGCGCAATGAGGACAGATTCAGAAGCGTATAGTGAATAGCGGTGTATAACAGCACCTGATGGCCTGATCGGTACTGTGATACAATGATATATCTATGAGTGTGTGTGTATTATGTATGTATATGCGTGTGTGTGTGCGTGTGTATATGTGTGTGTGTGTGTGCGTATTTCGGTCACTACTGCTGCTGCTGCTGCTTGTGCTACTTCCACCCCTACCACTACAACCAATTAACTACTGCTACTGACACGGACAAAGGTCACTGCCATTTACCATTACCAATAGGGACACTACTACTACTACAACCAACAAAAAATGCCCCCACGTGGACTATTGACACCAGTAAGGAACAATTATGAACTCTTCATTTAATTTCATTTTATTAAATATGTATTTAATACATATGGGACTAACTTTCTAGGAACTTGGTAAAGGAGTATACAGAAATGATGCATTATTGACTGTAAATAAACACTTCCCTTTTAAAAACTCTTCGTAAAGGACTAAACAGACACTATTGGTCAAAATAGTGGCTTACCTTTTCCTTACCATAAGCTAAATGAAAACTTACACTACGTACACTAAGTATCTAAACATTCTAGAACTATAACAGATAATCCTAGAATTACCTAATTGTCACTAATGAACAAATATTTAAGGATAAGAGTGAACATTGCAACGAAACATTGAAAACAAGTGGATTCAATGATAGAATTAAATATATTTCTTCCGAAGAGCAAGGAAACCAAATCAGAAAAATCGGCACGTCTCAAAAACTAAATAATATTAATAAGAAATCTTACCGTTCTTCTAGTCAACATCCAAATCAAAGCACCGTTACAGATCAATTCAAAACTAATATACCTATTATATCCTTATGGATAAACGAATAAACTGCAACAGTGTAATAATATAATCGAAACAAACGGCAGTAACCACACGTAACATAACAACAATCTTATAAGAAGCAACAATCCAACACGCTAACTCGAACTGTAATCTTTGAACTACCTCACTTACTCAGACCACTACTATTTATATGTAGTGGTCCAATCCATTCTCACCAGGGAGCGTAGTACTCACGCACAACATCTCTCCTTTTGAGATTTCGTGTTCCAAAGGAGCAAAGACATTTTTTTATTGATATATATATATATATAGTTCAAAAACACAATAACAAAAAAACAAAAAAACAACAAAGTGAGGACGTGATATGGATAGTATTATTGGACGCTCAGGAAAGGAAAGAGAGAGTGTATGACGTTTCGGGCGTAGCCCTTCGTCGGAAAGATGGAAAGTTCGGAGAATGGAAGAACGGAGAAAGAGGAAAATGGTACCGATGCCCACGAGGTTACATGATGAAAAGACCGGAAGAGGAGGTGGTGGGGGAAAAGTTCTTTCTAAGATAGGAGAGTGAAAAAGGGAGATGAATATCGGTACGCGTGCGAAAGTCTGCGAGTGTGTGTGTGATAACAGAACGTGTGTGTGCGTATGTATGTGTGTGTGTGTGCATGGTTTGGTGGTTTATCTGTTAGTGTATTTGTGTGTGTGTGTGTGTGTGTGTGTGTATGGCCGAATCGGTCGCCCTCCGCAATCTCCGCCGCCGTGACGACATCGTCATCAAGCCGGCGGACAAAGGTGGAGCAGTGGTGGTGTGGCGCGCGGACCTTTACAGGAGGGAAGCGCTCAGCCAGCTTCACAATCCCCTCTTCTACCGCCTCCTCCCCTCCGACCCCACCCCCTCCTACCAACGGCTTGTGTCCTCCACAATCCATGACCTCATTTCCTCCTCTGCTCTCCCCGCTACCGCCACCAACCTCATCGTCCGCACACCTCGCACCTCCTCCATCTACTTCCTTCCCAAGATCCACAAACCTAACAACCCTGGCCGCCCCATTGTCTCTGCTTGCAATTGCCCCACCGAACTCATTTCAAAATACCTCGACCATATCCTATCCCCGTTAGTTGCTGCCCTCCCATCCCACATACACGACACCAACCACGCCCTTCGCCTCTTCAATTCCTTTTCCTTCCCTCCCGGCCCCTCACACCTCCTCTTCACCCTGGACATCAAATCCCTATACACGGTGATTCCACACAACGATGGTCTCTCAGCCCTCCAATACTCCTTGACCGCCGCCCTGACCCCACACCTAGCACCCCTACCCTGCTTCGTCTGGCAGAACTCGTCCTCACCCTCAACTGCTTCACGTTCGCCGGAGATACCTACCAACAGGAATCTGGGGTCGCGATGGGGACGAGAATGGGGCCCAATTACGCCAACCTCTTTGTTGGTTACATTGAGGCCCAAGTATTCTCCCAATTCTCCGGTCCGAACCCGGAACTATACGGTCGCTACATAGATGACTGTATAGGAGCCACCTCCCTCTCCCGCGAACAGATCTGCCTTTTCATCTCCTTCCTCTCCAACTTCCACCCCGCTCTTGACTTTACTTCCACCATCTCTGACACCTCTGTCAACTTCCTCGACATCTCTCTTTCCATCAACCCCCCCTCCAACTCTCTCACTACCTCCGCCTTCTTCAAACCCACTGACTCCCACCTCTACCTCAACTTCTCCTCCTCCCATCCATTCCACACCAAACGAGCCATCCCCTACTCCCAGTTCCTCCGCCTCCGACGTTTGTGCAGCCTGGACCAGGATTTCGAGACCCAGTCCCAGTATCTTGCTCGTCTGTTCATGCATCGAGGATACCCCTCCCACCTTGTCCAATCCGCCCTCGCCCGCGCTCGTCGAATCGACCGCACCAATCCCCTAACCGTACCCCCTTCCCACTCCGTTTCCACCCTGCCACCCTACCCCTTCGTCGGAGGATCCTACGGGCCTTCCGTCGCCTCCAGCTCGATCCCACTACCCACCCCATTTTCCCCAACCCACCCCTATCCGCTTTCAAACGCGCCCGCAACCTACGCGATCTACTGGTCCGCAGTACCTTCTCCTCTTCCTCCCCACCCCCACCCGGCTCCTTCCCGTGCTCCAGATCCCGCTGTCACACCTGCCCCTTCATCACCAACACTACCTCTGTCACCGGATCGAACCTACAAACACTTCACATTCCACACAGTTTCACCTGCACCTCCTCCAACCTTATTTACTGCATCAAATGTACCCTATGCAACCAACTCTACGTGGGGCAAACGGGCCGCCGGCTGGCCGACCGTTTCACCGAACACCTAAGGGACGTTCGGCTAGGTTCGGACTCCCCTGTCGGCCGTCACTTCCAACTGCCCAACCACTCTCCCTCTAACATCTCCGTTTTTGGTCTCGCCCTGCACCATGGGTCCACTCCCTCGCGACTCCACTTGGAGCAACGCTACATTTTCAACCTTAATTCTTCTTTCCCCTTCGGACTCAACACAGCCTTCTCTTCCTTATGACTCTCCCCTTTACGTCCCTGCAACACTTTACATAATTTTTTTTTTAACCCCCCCCCCCCCACGTCCCCCTTACATTATATCCATTATTCTCTTGTTATTAGACTTACTTTTTTCTAGTTTTTATCTCACCACTACCTACACGCACAAATACCCACACACCTTACATATATACCGCCCACATACATGACAAACATACATACGCGCCCTCACACACACATAGCCGAACGCACATATATACACACACACACCCATATATACGCGCACGCCTACATACACAGCCGCATACACATGCACACACATACACACAGGAGTGCACACACAAAATAACACACATACCTGGCACACATACGCACGCACACACATAAACACACACATACACACC
>NC_142929.1:84027468-84037468 GCF_046866305.1 Octopus bimaculoides
GGTGTATATGTCCCTGGTGACTTCAGTCTTTCTATAAAGGATGTGAGAGCTGGATTTTTAAGCTGACAAGGAACGAAGAATCTAGGCATATGAGCATAAGTACTTCAGAAGGTTGCTACATATCCCTTAGACAGAACACAAAGCGAACAGCTTTGTCAGGCAGCAAGTCAACAAATATGCTGGTAGGCGGAAACCATTCCTTGCGCAAATAAAAAGACGAAAGCCCGCTTGGTACTGTCATGCATCTCGCTGCAACTCCCTGTCCAAAACCATTCGTCAGGGCACAGTTGAGGGAGGGCGAAAGAAAAGCAGAGAACAGAAAACAGAGACCAATGACGACGGCTAACTACGAAAGCGTCTAGAGTGTCCCCCCTAACCTCAACAACTGACTGCATCAGTTAAGGAATCTTGAAGATGACATATATACTAGAGTACCTGAGTTGTCAATAATGATAGAGTTATTGTTGAAAAAGTTATCCTATGAAAGTTGATAATTAGAGGGTGAGAAAGTAAATAAAAATGCCAAAATAACAAGAAAATAAGAAAATTATATCTATTACACCCAAAATACTATACAAGTAAGATTCATTGCAGAGGTTCGTGAAGAACAACTTTTCTTGTGTATGCATGAGGAGGCACTAACACACCTTGGCCTTCTAAATTTTCGATCTGTAATTTCAAAGTATTCCTAACTGTCAGGTCATTTCACAGCGCAGGGTACAGATACTGCGTTAGACCGCACACAAAAGTAACATCAAAATTTCTTATGACTGTTGTAATGGCGGGTGAAGAATCTGAATTTATTGTCCACAGATAATGGATTTTATGCATTTATTGAAGGTTAATAAATGTTTCGGATAAGTATTGGAGGGATTTAGTTCCATTTTTCAATTGTATTAATCAACCGATCCATAGTCGGATGACTGAAAAAGTAGAGAACAGTCACCCTCCTTTATCCTTCTCAGAGCCACAATGAACTGATTGCCTGCAGAAAGGAATTTGATCAACATGGTATCATTTCAAAATTAGGTAAATCTATTTTAAGCAAATATATGACCAGTATACAACAGGCAAGGGGAATAGCAGTAGCAATAAGAATCAAAGAATAGTAGGTCAATGAAAAGGAATGAAATCTGATACTTTGGGACTGCCACAGAGAACCGGGACAATGTAACTACAAGATTTTTGAAATGTTAGCAGAAGTGAAGTAGAAATAAATTATACAAAAACCAATTGACAGATTGAAGACTCGCCAATAATAAATAGCAGAAAGAACAAATAACCATTCACTATATACTAAGATAACACTGGTCAACAAAAAAATTATCCCAAGAAAAAGAATATCCGTATTCAATATGTTTTTGCATGCAGAATTCAAGAATAATGTCAAATTATCTGTATCCCCTACAGTTTCTCTGTTCCACGATATCCCTCTCAGTTTCTGTTACGTGGGCTAAATTTCAGTTAAGCTATTGAAATGTGAAGTTAACGGTTTAAGAAATACTCCTAATTTAAATGTTTATGAATAGAATTAACCTAGCTATGTGAGTCAATGAGTCACCGAAGCTTGGCAACACTGAGTCGATGAGTCACCGACGTTTTGTCAGTACTGTGCTTGAAGTGTAGGCTTGCGGTTGTGTATTATGTTCACATATTCCATTCACCTTCATAATGCCAAGAAACTGTATAAACATCAAAACAACGTTTGCTATAATTGCCCCTCATGTGCGTTGTGTAACCTGTGTAAGGCTTCTCACTGCATGGGCCAAAGGTTCAAGCCATATGCTTTTTCATATCCCTATGATTTGAAGAGAGCCCAAAGATCACACTTTAGATTGCTACTTCTGCATGACGAATATACAAAGTATAACACCAAAATCCAAGCATACTGTAAAATATCTTAATTTACAATCTGCTATGAGTCAACACTTACCTGTACGTGACCCTCCAAAACAAATGACAGTGATGATGACTCAAGTAAAGAAGATATGGAGAAATAAACAGAAGACATGGACTTTGAGCTTAACTGTTCTTCAAGTGAACCGCATTTGGTGAGTCAGGGAGATTTCAATGATCTTGTGCGGGATTTAAACTTGTCGAAAAAGCAAGCTGAACTTCTTGGTTCCAGGTTAAAGGGCTGGAATCTTCTCCAGAAAGAGACCAAGATTAGTTTTTATCGTGCTCGGCATAGTGATTTTGCAATTTTTTTCTCACTCGAGGATGGTGTGGTGTTTTGTAAAGATGTATATTCTCTTATGGAGGAACTTAACCACAAATATAGCACGAATGAGTAGCGTTTGTTTAACTCCTCAAAAGCAAGCTTGAAAGCAGTTTTACTCTACAATGGAAATAAGTTTTCTTCTGTTCCTCTGACCCATACAGCTAACATGAAGGAAACATATGAGAGTATGAAGCTTCTGTTGCAAAAAATTAAGCATGAGGAACATAAGTGGAATATTTGTGGTGACCTAAAGGTTTTACTTGGAATGCAGCTGGGTTACACCAAGTTTTGTTGCTTTCTCTGTGAGTGGGACAGTCGGGATAAAAAAAAATCATTAGGAAAAGAATGTGTGGCCGAAACGATCTCTAACTCTGACGAAACGATGTCATCAATCCTCCCCTTGTTGATTCAAAGAAAATTTATCTGCCTCCTTTGCATATTAAGCTAGAGTTGATGAACGATTTCATCAAAGGTATGGATAGAACTGGCAAAAGATTCATGTATTTGGGAACTGAATTTTCAAGAGTAAGTGAAGCAAAAATCAAGGAGGGTAATTTTGTTGGGCCGCAGATTAGGGAGCTGATAAGAGACCAAAAGTTTGATGAAGAGCTCAATGATGTTAAAAAACTGCATAGCTGTCATATAAGAAAGTTTGCAGAGAGTTTGGGAAGAATCACAGAGCAGAGAACTATTCTTACATTGTGAAAGAGCTACTGATATCATACAAGGCCTTGAGACGCAATATGAGCTTAGAAGTCCATTTCTTCGACTCTCATTTGGACTTTTTCCCTACAAATCTTGGGGCTGTCAGTGACGAGCACGGCGAGAGGTTTCATCAGGACATTCTGAACATGGAAACCTGGTATTAGTAAAGTGGAGCTTTTCTATGTTGGCTGATTATTGTTGGTCACTGAAAAATGTACGAAGCTAAATACATTCGAAAATCATACGCCTCTACTTTTTAAAAGTAAATTTCCTTGTAATATTCATGAAATACAATTGTTTAACAATTTACATATGCTATCACAGAAAAACTATGACTTATAAAAAATATCTGAAAACACATTTGAATTCTGCAGATAAAATGCTGTTAAGTTCACCTACTTTTGTTTGTGGGACAGAATTTTTCATTAATTCTGTTGACCAATTATAATTGTCAGCCTTATTTCTGTACGTTTATAGTACATTTATTGTATAATTTAATTACTCTGTCACAAAGAAACCATGCCCGATAGAAAAATTCTAAAAGCAGATTCAAAATCTGCGTTAAAAGTACTATAAAATTCACTTTCTTTAGTTCATGGAACAGCAAAAAGTTCGAATTAGTGTAATCAGTTGAAGATAAATAATAAGGGGGGTGAAACTAATAACCAGGGGTCATAAGGAAACTATAAATTGATAGAATATAGTAACAAAAAGACGGCTAGAAAATGGTGCTTAAAAGAAGGAGTGTAGGACAAAACCCCTCTAGGACAAAGATCCAAAAAGAAAAAAACTCTAGAGAAAACCCCGGAGTACGAAATAGCCTAGGACAAAAAAAAAAAAGCAAGCAATTTTTAAATCATGATTTTTACTCTTATTATTTGTAGCTTATAAGGCAGTGACCTGGCAAAATCGTTAGCACGCCTGGCAAAATTCTTAGCGGCATTTCGTCTGTCTTTACGTTCTGAGTTCAAATGTCGCCGAGGTCGATTTTGCTTTTCATCCTTTCAGAGTCGATAAATTAAGTACCAGTGAAAAACTGGGGTGGATGTAATCTATAAGTCCCCCCCCCACCGCCCACCTAAATTTCAAGCCTTGTGCCTTTAGAAGAAAGGATTATTTGTAGTTTATGAACACTTCCTTGATATGTAAAATGTTACATTAATTATATAACAACCCCAATCACAAAAATGAGCATAATAAAAAGAACATCATACCGTATCTTTGAAAAATTAAAACAAGCAGTAGTGGTTCATTTAAGGTAGTAGAAGAAATTAATGCCAAAAGGAATAGAATAAATGAGTGCTAAAGAAAAAGGAATTTTGACGTGAATATCTACATGTAGAAAAATGAGTAGAGAAACCTATAATTCAAACTAATTAAATAATTGAATATTCTGTTAGCACAACAATATTGGACCTACGGGAGTTACCAGCATCAAGTGTTCTAACTGATTAGTTTTCAATGGCTTTGCTAAATAAATGCTTACATTTGAACACTAGTTCATGTTTCTTATTCAAAATATTAGACTCTAACGTAAGAATAAAAAGTGATTCTTCGAGGCAAAGGCCAAAGCTAGGCTTTCCTACATCATAAGGTATCGAACTGATCTATCGGTTTCTATGTCCCTCAAAGACCCTGAGAGCAATGCCAGTTTAACGTAAGTGCCTGGTAAGGCCTCGCATGTTGGATAGGTCAAAAGACTGAGGTCAGACTAATAGGGACCTCCACCACCCAGTGGTAAAAATATATTTGTGTAGAGCCAAAAAGACAATGTTAAAGAAGCATCGATGACAATTCAAAACCAACATGACCTGGGAGAAGATCTTCCCTCAGGGAAACATATGATGCATTGTAGCAAAATCCAAAAGGAAGCTTCCGGGGCTGAAAAGGCTGGGATCCAGAAAAGAGTACCCAGAGTCAAAGACAAGGCATAAAAGTTGTCGATGGCTTATGTTCCATGGAGGGTGAAGGTCTAAAGTAATTTAAATATTTAACTTCCGTTGTAGTATTCGATGTTAATTCCGAAGGTTTTTGCCTCTATGTAAATTAAATAAAACATCATCTCGCACTACTTGAGACTCATCCAAGTTTCAGCCACATTCTCTAAATGCTTTAAAACTTTTTCCCATGGTCAATGTATAAAGTAATCTTGCTATACTCGACTACTTATATTACTTATGATGAAAGCTGAATTTGTATATGCTCAGTCTTAGTTTTCCCAAAAGATACCTACTTATTCCAAAATTATAAATTATAATATTTAGAACACATAAGTTGTTGTTTTTTTTTTTTTTCGTATATAACTCTTACTTCATTCTTGTGGTATTCCCTTTTGGCTATTTTTACACGACTAATGTATAATGCATAACGTATAAAGATCTGAGTTAGAAATTTATTATTTCATCGAGTTCTTTGGTAAGGGTCTTTACAGAGAAAATATATTCTCGTTACAACAACGGAATAATTCTTACTACCACTATTGTGTGTATGTGTGTGTGTGTGTGGAAACACATGCAAACACGCAGGGACACAGACATATAAGGAATATAAGTGGTTGGGTATATATGTGTGTGTGCATATAATATATATATACATACATACACACATATGTGCATACATACATACATACATACATTCATAAACACGCGCAAACACACGCACACACACACACACACACGTATTCATACATTTGCATATAACTATAAATAGATAAGGATATGACAATATGTGTAGCAAATTAATACAAGGGAATATGTTTATGAGTGTGTACATATACATATATATACACACACATATGGATGTGACTCTATATATTAATATATGTATATAGGCATATATATATATATATATATATATATATATATATATATATATATATATATATATATCACTCCCTACCTTGATCCTTCTTTTACCTCCTCTACATTACTCTACCCTAGGCCATACCTGACCTTCATTCTTTCCTCCAGCAATTTCACTTCTACCTCGCTTCCTTTCTAACTCTCCTCCTCAACCCATGCAACCCTCTTTGCACTTCTCACGCTTCCTCTTCAAAAGAACTCGCTACTCTAGCCACATATCTTTCCTGAGCCGTTGCCTCCACTATCACGTCATATCCCGTGGCTTCCGCTTGAAGTTCCACGCCACTCCTATTCTTCTCCCTTCACTGAACGCTTCCTCGCACGCACTTCTTGCCTTCCCATTTGCGCCAGCATCCGCTCTCCTCTCTCCCGCATTCACTCCCTTCTTTTCTCCTCTCTTTGCCCTCCGCTTTTCAACCAACCTATTCTCTGCTTCTTGTTCGGCCTCAACCATCAACTCATCGATTTTCTCAGACACACCAAAAACCGTAAACTTCACTCCTCAACCCTTCTCTCACACCTCCTCTTCCAGCCCCTCTCCACCTCCCTCGCTTCCTGATGAAACCCTCCTACCCCTGCTCGCTCCATCCTTCCACCCTCCCTCTCTATGACACCGTACCCCTAATCCCTATATCACTACCCCACTCCCACACTCTGTAGTCAAGATACTACCTGACCTCCCCCTTTCCTTAACTGAACGTTTGCTCCTCAGTAAGGGTTTCCGCTTCGTACATCTCACAACCCACTACGATGAATTCAGGACCTGCACTGATATCGGTCAGTTTCTGCACCGTACAAAACTGAGTACCTTCTTCCACACACCTGTAAAACATTACAACGCCGCTCATCCAGCTGGACGTCGCCTCTAAACCAGTTCAGCAGCTTAGACTTGTTCGTGAACGCCTGCAACAACATTATTAATCGATTCGTGACCTCATCTCATCTTCTGCCTTCCCTGCTACTGCCACCAACCTCATCGTCCGCAATTCCCGCACCTCCACCATCTATTTCCTCCCAAAAATCTATAAATCCACCAACCCTGGCCGCCCCATCGTTTCTGACAATAACTGCCTCACAGAACACATTGACTTCATCCTTTCTCCCGAAGTCACTTTTTCCTGTTCCATATCCATGACACCAGACACGTCCCCGCCTATTCAATTCTTCCCTACTGGCCTCTTCCGCATCCTCTTCACCATGGGCATAAAATTCCTATACACCGTCATCCACCACAAAGACGTCCCCCTAACTTTCCAGTATTTCTTCAAACGTTGCTCCATCTTCAGACCCAGCACCTCTACACTTCACTGCTTCGCTGAACTCGTTCTCACTCTTAACTGTTTCACGTTTGCGGGTGAGGTCTACCAGCATTATCTGGTGTTGCCATGGGAACGAAAATGGGACCCAACTTCGCCAACATATTTGTTGGTTACGTCGAGGCCCAAATCTTCTCAGTTCTCCAGATCGACCCTAGAGCTATACAGTCAGTACATAGACGACTGTATTGGTGCTACTTCCCTCTCCTCCACTTCATTTCTTTTTTTCTACCTTTCATCTTTCCCTTAAGCTCACTTCTGTCATCTCCGATACTTCTGTCATCTCCGATACTTCTGTCATCTCCGATACTTCTGTCATCTCCGATACTTCTGTCAACTTTCTGGAATCTCACTCTCTTTCTCATCTTTCTCTCTCTCTCTCTCTCTCTCTCTCTCTCTCTCTCTCTCTCTCTATCTCACTCTCTATCTCTCTCTCTCTATCTCTCTCTCTCTCTCTCTCTCTCTCTCTCTCTCTCTCTCTCTCTCTCTCTCTCTCTCTCTCTCTCTCTCTCTCTCTCTCTCTCTCTCTCTCTCTCTCTCTCTCCATTGATATCCTCGCCCGACTCTCACCTCTACCTCACATTTTCCTCCTCCATCCTCCCACTTCAAACGAGATATCCCTTACTTCCAATTCCTCCGTCTCGAACGTCTGTGCAGCCGCGGCCAGGATTCTGAAACTCAATTTCAATACCTTGGCCTGTCTGTTCACTCGTCACTGATACCTCTCCACCTTTGTCCAGACCGCCCTTATCCATGCTCACCAAGTTGATCACACCTCAGCCCTCACTCCTTCCCCACACCTGTCTCCCAGATGTATCCCCTTTCCTCTCCTTTTCCACCCATCACCTTAACCCTTCGTCGGAAAATCCTACGGGCCTTCCGTCATCTCCAATCCGATCTCACGCACACACATCACCACGCCTCTTGGCCACCATATCTAACTACTGCTACAAGCCTGTTCGCTCCACTTCCTCACACATACATCACTCACATAAACACAAACACACGCACACAGATACTACCACACCTACACACTGGTCGTTTTCATACTCTCCTGCCTTCACAAACCACTTCCTCTATCTCATTCCACCTCTCCCCTCCAAACACGCCCCTAACCTATGTAAGTAATTAATCCATAACCCCCTCCACTTCCCCTCCCCCTCCATCCTAGGTCTCTCCTTTGTTCCAAACCCTGTCTGTTCCACACCTGTCTGTTCATCACCAACAGCACTTTCCTCACTGGAACCAACTAGCACACTATCTACATCCGGGACTCTTTCAACATGATCTATTGCCTCAGATACACCATTTGTTACTCTTTATATGTTGGTCCATCTGAACATCTATGGGATATCCGCCTCGAAAAAGTACCCCGGTCAACCGTCATTTTTGCTCTCCCAACCACTCCAGCGAAGATTTCATTTTACCTGGCCTTGTACCATGGAACCGCCACCACTTGAATTCGCCAAGTACAGCGCTACGTCTTTCTTAGAATTCATGCACCGTTTGGACTTAACACCCCCACTCCTTCTTGTAACAGCTTCCACCTTCATTTTCCTTTTCTATTATTTTGTCTTATTTTTTTACTTCTTTATTTTTCATTTATTTTAATTTTTAATTTCACTTTATTTAATTATTTGATTTAATTATTAATTTTTATTTTTGATATCTTAACTTTTCAATTTTAATTTTTTAAATTTAATTAATGTTTTAGTTAATTATTATTTAATATTGTAAATTTATAAAGCGGCGAGCTACCATAAATGTTAGCACGCCGGGCGAAATGCTTAGCGGTATTTTGTCTGCCGCTACGTTCTGAGTTCAAATTCCGCCGAGGTCGACTTTGCCTTTCATCCTTTCGGGGTCGATTAAATAAGTACCAGTTACGCACTGGGGTCGATATAATCGACTTAATCTGTTTGTCTGTCCTTGTTTGTCCCCTCTGTGTATAACCCCTTGTGGGCAGTAAAGAAATAGGTATTTTGTCTCTCTTTACATTTTGAGTTCAAATTCCGTCGAGGTAGACTTTGCTTTTCAGGGTCGATAAATTAAGTACCAGTTGCGTACTGGGGTCGATCTAATCGACTGGCCCTCTCCTCAAACATTTAGGGCTTTATGCCTAGTGTAGAAAAGAATATTTTAAGTTTATTTTGATTTTAATTTTTTTAACTTTCTAATTTTTAATTTTTTAAACTTTCTAATTTTTAATTTTTAAAATTATTTTTAATTCATCTTCCACATGCCTATGTATATAACTGACACCCCACCACATATTACATACATATCTATCGCACAGACTCATTCACCCACAGCCATACGCACACACAAACATCCATACACACCCATACACACGCACTCACACACTTACACGTGCACAAACAAGCACATACGTACACACACAGCAATGCTAACGCACTCACGCACACACATCACCACGCCTCTTGGCCACCATATCTAACTACTGCTACAAGCCTGTTCGCTCCACTTCCTCACACATACATCACTCACATAAACACAAACACACGCATACAGATACTACCACACCTACACACTGGTCGTTTTCATACTCTCCTGCCTTCACAAACCACTTCCTCTATCTCATTCCACTTCTGGTTAGTTATTTTTCAGCCACGTAAAGGCACACATGCTTTTTTCGGACTATTCTTTTCCTTCTCTCCGGGCATTTTCCTCTTTCCGCTTTCAGATGAAGAGCCATGTTCGAAATGTCACATCTTAAACCTTCTCTGAGCGTCAGGATAATATATTTTGACTGACTTTTTTCTTATTTTTCACTTGCCTAGATAGATAGATAGATAGATAGATAGATAGATAGATAGATAGATACATTTCTTTTATTAGCAACACAGGGCTTTACACAGAGGGGACAAATACAATGT
>NC_142929.1:84042468-84069968 GCF_046866305.1 Octopus bimaculoides
ATATGCCGATAGAACCCTTTAAGTGTACGTGAATATACTATACATATAGAGAGAGAGATATATAGATAGTAAGAGGAGGGATATGAATATCCAGGCAGATAACGCGTTACTCTAGGTAAAGTGCCAAGGCCGGTTTCTTCCGATGGTCCGTTTTAAGGAGTATTCCTAAAAACTACCATCCAATGTTACAGTTTATTTCCTGGTTGCTTAGAGTGTAAAATCAGAAAAGTAATAAGAAGAAGACCGAAGAAATTGAACATTCAGACTTCCGCTTGATTTAGTCATAGTAGTTGTCTGACACATGTTTCGATCGTATCAATTGCAAATTGCTGCATATTTATATGCAGAGATTTATGCATAATTTGTACGATCTCTTCAAGGTGAAAAAATATGTCATTGTTCAAGGAGTAAATCCTCCCCATTATGAGTTTAAATCAGGCTTGGTAGTAGTAGTAGTAGTAAATCACGTTATTCAACGATGAGTTGCTTTTCACAACTGATTGTTTGTGTAAAAATCTGGTAGCACTAGCAGCAGTCTTTATTGACGTTGACACATTTTAATGGACCGTTTGGGAGTGGTTATATATAGAACTTTTTCCTTTTAATTATTCTACATTCCTTATAGTCATGTGGTATTTTAAATAGATTTTCGAGTTGGTTGTTCTATTTAAACTGTGATTGAAATAATAGTGGGTGATTATAGGTCAGTAGACAGTATGCGGTTAATAAAATGAAGTATCTAATTGTAAATTTTATAATTTTATTTTTAATTTAATTATTATTGTTTTAAAGTGTTGAATGGCTAGAATTACATGGTTCTTGCATTCTATTATTCGTATTTTTTTTAAATATGACGTTGTTTGCGCAAGCAATTAAAACTTCTTTCTTGTCTAATGTTAACTAATTCATTTTTTTAAGTATTTGGTATAATTCTTCTAGTCATAAATTGCATTTTTCGCCCCTATTATGTAAGGTTTAGCAGTACAAATAATTTCCCGTTCTAATGAATACTTAATATTTTCATCTTTCAGCGACCATATAAGTTTACTAGCACCTGTTGAAGATTTCCTAGAATTATATCAAAGTGAACTTTCATGATTTGCTATTCTTTGTTTTATGAAGCATGAACTAGCTCCTATATAGTAATATTTATTTGTATCTGTTGTTGCTACAATTATTTTTTCAATTTGCATTGTGTTCTAGCGCAGTCACATTTTCTGTGTATTAAACTAGCTACGTCTTCATCATTAGATTTTATAATGTCTGTGCTTGTTTTATATTTTGTTGATTATCTTTATAATTATTAGTATTGTCTTCAAAATAGTTGCTGCTCTTTCTAGTCGTCATGTGTTTTACTTACAGTATCTAGGGAATTATTTAATTGAATAGTTTCCCTTTGATCTTATTTGTTTTCTTAATGGTGGTTTCATTAGAGCTTGTGTTAATCATTTTATTATCGTTTTTGAAGTTGATATTATTACAATTATCTTTAATTTGGTTTACATTTTTATTTACTTTATTAATGTTACCATCTTGAGCTTTTACAAATTGTATGCTGTTGTGGGCGGCTATAATTTGAGCTAAGTTTCTAGAGTTTGAAAATGCAAATTTGATTTTTTTCATTATTAGATAGATTACGGTATTTATTCGTTACCGGAAAAATTTACCTAGTGCTTTGTAGAACATTCGCGGTATCTTTAATTTAACTTGTTTAGCGAAGGGGACTAACTCCTCCACCCAGCCTAGCCAGCATTCAGGGACATGTTTCTGAGTCTTTGCTCGTCATCAGCCTGAAGTAGCATGACCAGTAGGTTGAAGAAGTCTGTCAAGCTCTCGCAACATATATAATCACAGTGAAATATATTCACTGGTTACCATAATTAGAAATATCACATTTCTAAATCTCTCAGAGAGATTTAAGCAGTAGTGATGCGATAAAGTTGTTGTATATTGTCAACTTAATGTGACAATCCCAATAGGCTGGCTGGAGGAGTTTGTCTCCCCCTCGCAAACATAAGGACACAGTAATTGTGTCAAGGCCGACAGGAAGCGGTCCAGCTTCCTAGGGCTAAACAGCAGTAGTATATTCCCTTATTGGGATTGTCACATTAAGTTGACAATATACAACATAAACATATATATATATATATGTGTACATACAAACACACACACATGTATATATATGTATATATCTGTATATATATATATATATATATATATATATATATATATATATATATATATATATATATATATATATATATATATATATATATATATATATATATATATTATGATTCATTAAGTAAACAGAAGATGGAATTAGTATAACTATTTTGTACGACGATCATTTTGACCCGTCATGCGACTGTCCTTTATGGGTGGAAGGCTGTGCATCATATTATGTTGCAACAATTTTGAAGTCTGGGTCACATCTGGTACATTCATAGATGTCAGTGAAACACATCTAACCATTAGGCCATGCGTCCTATCTATATGTTTATATAGACGGTTTAGATATAGATTCAAGGCTTGAATATGGTACTTATGCGAAGGCACCCGAATTTCACATCCCAAAAGGATGGGTGATTAAAATCAAATAATAAGCAACACGGATTTCAAAAGTGATTGCAGTACGCACGTTTCATGCTACTTCAATTTATTTAAGTAATGTGAGCATTACCTTAAATGCAATATGAAGAGCAATCTTCAGCTGCACGAAAAAATGTAGAAAAAAAGACATATTACAAATGTGGCAACATATTAAAACCAAGTGGGAGAGAGCAGAGGAAGAATATATAAGTCCATCTTGACATAGCAGGGTCTATCAGGCTAGTAATTGATTCTAGACAAAAGTTTTAACTGTCTCAGAATTCTATTGTTTCTTATCTAGTGGTGATAGCAAAGGGACAATTACTTCTAAAGAGAGGGAAGGTGTAAGCAGTATGCATGGGCAAGGCTATAAAAGTATTAGAATCTAGAGGTTTCACTGGTCATAGTAGTATCAGGTTATTTTATTACTATCAAAATGTTGAGGAATTAATGTTGAGGAATTATAGCCCTAGGTATATGGGTCAAATAGGTTTTTTACTTTTAGTCTGAATAGAGTAACAGTATAGTGGTACAGACAACAACAGAATTCTAACTAATGTTTACACAATAAGAGGTATGTTAATAAAATAAAATTAGATGTAGTTATCTATCACAAAAATCATGAAATAATGTCAATATTGAATTCAGGGGCTCTGGATAGGGTGTAAAATTTAAGGATATTAAGTATATTAAGCATATAGTGATCATGAACACTATTTTGAATTATCTTTTAAAAAAACTTATTAGCTGACGATAATGATACTATTTAGGAGACACATAGGTAAGCCTTATTTATATAATGTGAATAAAAGATAAAAATTATTATCGGATTTATATTAGTTTATAATAATGTGTATACTGATGTTTAAGGGACTGAGAAAAGAAAGGATGTTAGGAAATAACAAGGATAATCAATACAGGAATCTGATGACTGATTTAAGTAGATTAGATGTTAAGGATAGAGATCAGGAATATATGTTGTAAAGTTTCAATTACCAAAATAAATATGTGCTAGTTGATAGTTCTAGATGACTATAATAGAAGTAAGGTACTATAAATTTTGATAACTTTAGTTGTTTAAATAAAAGTCCTATTTTTTTAAAAATTTAAAAGTGCGAGTAGAGCAATGCACACATGATACCCTAAGGTCTAATCTATTATTGATTAGATTAGGATTGTTCCTAAGTTTAAAAATTTCATATATTTCCATAGAACACAATTCACATCCATATCTATTATTTCTATAAGGTTGTGCTTTTCTTATAATTTCCCATTTAAGGCTAAAATTAATACTATTGTCTTTTAACTCCCAAATTTTACTTGCCAAAGTTGTACTATTTGCCTTATGTCTAAGTCTAAATGAAGATTTATGGTTATATATTCTCTGTTTCAGGTTAATACTACACCCTATATAAATATATGTTTCTATAAATATATGTTTATATATATATATACACACATATAGGTGTGTAAGTACGTATATGTGTGTATTTATGCATGTATGTATGTATGCATTATGTATGTATACACATGTATATATATATATATATATATATATATATATATATATATATATATATAAGTGTATCATTATCATCCTCACAGTTACTGCCCATATTTTCTTATTGTTCTCTTTTTATTGCTCTCATAGCAAAAAGTTATCATCATCTTCATAATCAACAGCTCCAAAAACTTCATTCCTATGATTACAGTTTGTAGTAGTAGTAGTAGTAGTAGTAGTAGTAGTAGTAGTAGTAGTAGTAGTAGTAATAGTAGTAGTAGTTGTTGTTGTTGTTGTTGTTGTTATTGTTGTTGTTGTTGTTGCGACAAAAGAGGTGGGGGGTGGTCGTCGTCGTCCTCGTCGTCGACGTCGTAGCAGTGTTAGTATACCATATAGAAACGTTTGCCAGGATATATTTTTATCAAAATACCTGGCTTCAATAAAAAAGAAAAGCTAAATATAGTATTCCTATATATATGCGTGTGTGTGTGTGTGTGTGTGTCTGTGTCTGTGTCTGTGTGTGCGTGTGCGTCTGTGCAGGTGTGTGTGAGTGCGTGTGTGTGTGTTTGTCCCTATCATCATCATCATCATCATCGTTTAACGTCCGCTTTCCATGCTAGCATGGGTTGGACGACTTGACTGAGGACTGGTGAAACCGGATGGCAACACCAGGCTCCAATCTAAATTTGGCAGAGTTTCTACAGCTGGATGCCCTTCCTAACGCCAACCACTCAGAGAGTGTAGTAGGTGCTTTTACGTGTCACCTGCACGAAGGCCAGTCAGGCGATACTGGCAACGGCCACGCTCGAAATGGTGTCTTTTATGTGCCACCCGCACAAGCCAGTCCAGGGGCACTGGCAACGATCTCGCTCGAAAATCCTACGGAAGCCAGTCAGGCGGTACTGGCAACGGCCACGCTCAAAATGGTGCATCTTATGTGCCACCCGCACAAGAGCCAGTCCAGGGGCACTGGCAACGATCTTACTTGGCTTGCCGGGTCTTCTCACGCACAGCACATTTCCAAAGGTCTCGGTCAGTAGTCATCGCCTCGGTGAGGCCCAATGTACGAAGGTCTTGCCTCACCACCTCAGCCCAGGTCTTCCTGGGCCTACCTCTTCCACGGGTTCCCTCAACTGTTAGGGTGTGGCACTTTTTCACGCAGCTATCGTCATCCATTCTCACCACATGTCCATACCAGCGCAATCGTCTCTCTTGCACACCACAACTGATGCTTCTAATGTTCAGCTTTTCTCTCAAGATACTTACACTCTGACGGGTATTCACATTGACATTACACATCCAACGGAGCATACTGGCTTCATTCCTTGCGAGCTTACGTATGTCCTCAGCAGTTACAGCCCATGTTTCACTGCCATGTAGCATGGCTGTTCGTACACAACATGGCTGTTCGTACACAAGCATGGCTGTTCGTACACAGCATGGCTATTCGTACACAGCATGGCTGTTCGTACACAGCATGGCTGTTAGCATACTTTTCTGTTAATAAATGTTTTTCTTACACACGCGCGTGCACGCATGTACACACACACACACACACACACACACACACTCGCTTGATACAGGATAGGGGGGGGGTTAAAGATTTAATTTTTTTTTTTTGTTATTGCTGCTTAAATCCAAGTAATGGACCACTACATCATCGTTCCGTAAAATACGTTTATAGGGAATAAACACACCAACATGTTAGAGTGATAAAGAAACGTGGAAAGTACCAGGTGGTCGTGGGATGTGCTAGAAACAATAGCTAAATCTCTCTTAAATTACACACTATTATGCAAATTATTTTGAAATTATTTGCAGAAACAAATTGCAGATTTGGCCGGTCCGCATTTTAAAACTATGATTCAAAAAGTTTCGAAGAAAAGGTGGGGGAGGGAAGAGGGTTAATGAAAAATTCTATTTATTGTTGTGAAAATTACTCGGCTACGACGGAATAATCAGCTAGTGTATATATATATATATATATATATATATATATATATATATATATATATATATATATATATATATATATACTTACTTGGAAATGGATGTGTGGCGTTCAATCAAATAATAATATAAATAATATATATGCATATATGGGTACAGGACATCACAAACCGTAAACAACATGAAATACGAAAACAACGAGAAGCAAATTCAAAACAAGACAAGTAACATAAAGAACGACCGTTCATCAGTTTTCGGCTGTCCATCTACATTTCATTTCGAGCACTGAACGACAATATGAGTCTTCGAAGGCAGTTGCTCCCACAAAAGCCAAAATAAAATTTGGGATTTATGGAGGGTCAAAGTTGGTAACAAAAACAGGATACCGAACGAAAACAAACATGGAGGTTCGTTAAACCAGACGAAAGTAAAATAGCAAACGCTGGAGAAATATTTTCTATGACAAGAGAAAAGATAGAAGAGAGAGAGAGAGAGATAGGATACGTGAGGGCTGTCGTAAAGACTGCACATACCCTATCTATCTATCTCTTCTATCTTTTCTCTTGTCAAACAAAATAATTCTCCAGCATTCGTTATTTTGCCTTCGTCTTGTTTAACGACCCTTCTTGTTTGTTTTCGTTCGGTTTCTTTGCATGTCTCCACTGTCCTGTTTTTGTTACCAACTTTGCACCCCACTCCCCACCATAAATCCCTGAGATTTCTGAATTTATGTATAATCCGGAGGAGGGTGTAATGTTTCCCGCGTATTATAGAAGATACGTGGAAATTTTTAACAACGAATGCAAGTCATGATCTGGGAGATTTAGAAATGTATTATTCCTATTTTCTATCACTACTGCATAAATATCAGAGAGATTTATGCAGTAGTGATACGATAAAGTAGTTGTATGCTGTCAACTTAATGTGACAGCCCCATGAAGGGAATAATACTACTGCTGAGATTTAGAAATGTATTATTTCTATTTTTGAAATCAGTGAATGTGTTTCACTAGAATCATTATATGTTTACGAGAGCTTGACAGGCATCTCCAACTAGCAGGCCATTGCTACTCCAGACTGATGACGAGCAAAGACTCAGAAACATGTCTCTGGATGCAGGTATTTCTCTCCCCCTTGTAAACATAAGGACACAGGAAATGTGTCAAGACCGACAGGAATCAGTGCTGCTTCCTAGGGCTAAATAGCAATAGTATTATTCCCTTCATGGGACGGTCACATTAAGTTGACAGCATACAACTACTTTATCGCATCACTACTGCATAAATCTCTCTGAGAGATTTAGAAATGTATTATATATATATATATATATATATATATATATATATATATATATATACATATATATATAATTTGAGTGGAGGCAATACGAGTGGAAAACTAGAGGAACATGACCTGTTATCTAGCAGAATATTCAATATATATGCACACTTACTTTGACATTAATAAAGCGGCATAAAGCTCAACTTAATAGAATATTAATAAGATACAAGCATATAGACATATACATATTTTTATAAGCCCGCAAATATCTAAAAATATTTTCAAACATTTATAAATGCATAGACATTTTTAAGAATGTATAAGTAAAATAAGTACAAAATATACACATAATAAGATATAAAAACGTCGATAGTATATAAAACATAGTGAATTATAAATTCACACGATATACTATAGAGGAATAAAAATTTAGAGGTCAGAATACAAGCACATAGAATATTTAAAAACACTTAGATATTCAAAAATATATAAAAACATTTATAAATACATGGGCATTTTAAAATAGAAGACGTTGATATGAAATAGGATATAGTAAATTATAAGTTCATATGATATGTTATAAGGACTAAAGATTTCAAGTTAGAACACAAAGCGTGTGGCAAGTAGAAAGTAAGACATTTTACAGCCTTAAACGGAGAGACTTTGCACAGGCCTTTAACTGGATATACTGATTCATCCTAATGGGTTAATATGCAAAACTATTATATAAAGGGAATAACTATAATGTCAAAGATTTTTCGAATTCGCTGGAACGTGATTATGTGAGTTGTCCTTTTTTGTAGTCTTCATGGTGTCTTTCGTAATGTGGAGCATCCTGATGAGGAGAGTGTCTTGTTCCTTAAAAATATGAAATTCATGTCATATTAACTGACACGTCTCCGAAATGGCCCGTCGAAGAAACTTTTGGATCCATTGAACATTGTCTCTACTTTTAATATGTCCGTTCATATTTAGATGCTTTTATTAAATCCATTCAGTTGCTAAACATAAATAAATCTTGGAATTAAATGGTTTTGATTTACTGTCAATTGACTTTTAGCCAGCCCTGTATATATATATATTCTTTTTTCTTTTATTTGTTTCAGTCATTTGACTGCGGTCATGCTGGAGCACCGCGTTTAGTCGAACAAGCTGATCCCAGGACTTATTCTTTGTAGTACTTATTCTATCGATCTCTTCTACCGAACCGCTAAGTTACGGGGACGTAAACACATCATCATCGGTTGTCAAGCGATGGTGGGGGAACAAACACAGACACATACACACACACACACGCACGCACACGCACACACACACACACACACATATATATATGTATATATATATATATATATATATATATATATATATATATATATATATATATACGATGGGCTTCTTTCAATTTCTGTTTACCAAATCCACTCACAAGGCTTTGGTCGGCTCGAGGCTATAGTAGAAGACACTCACCCAAGGTGTCACGCAGTAGGACTGAACCCGGAACCATGTAGTTTGTAAGTAAGCTACGTCCTGTACCCATATATGCATGTATATATATATATATATATATATATATATATATATATATATATATATATATATATATATATATATATATATAGGAAAATGAAAAAAAGCCAGAATGCTAAACTGGAAGCATATTTTAATAAAGATTTCTTCTAACCGGTTTTCATTGCGAAAAGCAAATTATCAAGAAGGAGAATGAAAATGTTTTTTTACAAAGAAGTACAAAATGAAGAAAATAATATATAAAACAATAATATATAAAAAAATAAATATACCCATACATTATATTGTCTTTGAGCTTTTGTAGTTCAATAGTAGTACAAAATGAAGAAAATAATATATAAAACAATAATATATAAAAAAATAAATATACCCATACATTATATTGTCTTTGAGCTTTTGTAGTTCAATAGTAGTTCATGTATAAACTGGTAGGAAAAATAAGGATGCATGAGAGTTGAGAGTTTTGTTAGGTTTTAAAAAAAGGGTTAAAAGTTTGTGTTAACCGCATACATCATCCAACTCACAGAATGAACACACTTTAACTCCAGCACTACACATCAAAAACCAGATCAAATCTACCTGGACCAAGAAACTGCACAACAGAAAACTCCTTTTCTGGAACATGCTTAAAAACCACAACAAAGCTGAAATTTATGACAAATGGTTAAACTCTTCTCCCATCATACTACCCCGTAAATTCCAAATTAAACACATCACAGATGAACCAGAAGAACAACGCTATCTAAGAGAAAAACTGGCATCTGAAAAGATGAAAACTGAAGTGGAACTTTTAAAACTCAGAGCACAAAATCACGAACAAAAATACACAAAAATTGATGATGAGATGCTCTTTGAACTTACCACACACTCCAACGAGCAATCCCTCGAACATGTTATTAAGCTGTGGAAAGATGAATGCCAAAAGGAAGAACTAACTTCCCTTAAACACTGGGAAAACAACAAAAAATTCCTCCATAACTATGAAACACAATTCATATTAAACCTCAAATCAAAAAAAACCCTTCATAAAAGGACCAACAATACATACTACCACTGCTCCCCACAAACACCACCCCAAACCACACTACAAACACACATACCCCCTACCTCCCTCCACACAAAACACATCCTCTTCCAACCCTACAAAAACCCTTTTTCCCCACAAAATAATCCAAACAAGACCCAACTCAACCATTCTCCTTCCCTATGGACTAGAAACATCATGAACCCCCCTTACACTTATTATTATCCCCATCTCAATGCCCCTTACTCTCACACCAATAACAAACAAGGAATCCTACCCACACCTATGCATAAATCTCCCACCCAAGGTACCCCATACCGTCCACCCAACAAACACCCACAATTATACCATTTTTTCTACAGATCTTGATACCCACGCAACTCACACCAACAGAACCACAATAATTACCTACCCAACTCCAACCTTGCATACAATCCACCCTACAAACACCCAAAAACCCACCGCATTTCTCACAAAACCTTAAACCATCACATCCCATACCAACACAATCACTATACCTACCCATCCACTTCCAGCCTATCCACCCAACAATACCCCTACCCCTTCTACCAGAACTCTAACAATCACTACACCCCCTACTTCAACAACCATTTTTTAGACAGAGGGGAAAAAAACAGGCACTACCGCTAATACAGACCCATCAAAAGAAAACTAAAAAGAAAACTAAAATAATAAACCTCTCTAATAAAACCCTTACACAAACCCAAATTAACATCCTAGCCAGAGGCATAAAATTCACACCCACCCCAAGAACACCCAACCCCCCTGAGATCAAGGATGACATTTCAGAATTTTGCAGAAAGCTTCGTTTAACAGCTTTCATAGACTTCAACAATGAGGATGACTCAATTATTAAAAACAAAAGCAACTTCATACCTTCCAAAGGAAGGAATAAAGCACTAGATGATTTTTGCAACCACATCCAGAGTTTCCCTTTTATCGCACCTAAAACCAAGGTCAAATCAAACTTTAATAGCATAGAATGGAAAAACCTAAGAGACTTACAACAGGACAAAAGCCTTACTATCAAAGAATCTGACAAAGGTAGTACTGTAGTCCTAATGAACACAGATTTTTACAAACACCTAGCACTCTCCTTACTAAACGACAACTCCTTCTATGAAACTATCACCAACTATAAACAACAAAAAACTCTCAAAATCCTTACCACCCTTATACTCCAGCAAGGTCAAGGACTCACGGACAAAGAAAAAGATTACATCACTAATTTCAAATGCAAGCCCAGCCTCTTCTATGGCCTCCCTAAAATCCATTAGAACAAATCCATCACCGAAGCTTGCAAACTCTCCTCTGAAATCTACATCAACATCAAGGCACCGGAAGATTTAAAACTAAGACCCATTATAGCAGGCACCTCCTGCGAAACACATCGCTTAAGCAATTTCTTGGACATTCTTTTGAAACCTTTCCTAAGCCACATCAAAAGTTTCATTAGAGATGATCTTGACATGCTCAATCACCTCCCGAAAACAACAAACGAGGAGTCACTCTTGGTTTCTTTTGACGTGGTCAACCTTTATACAAATATCCCTCATGAATATGCTATTGAGGCAATTAAATTCTGGCTGCACAAACACCCAGAAACATTTCCTAATCGCATCAACACAACTTTCATCATAGAATCACTTAAGTTCATTCTGACCAACAATTACTTCCTGTTTGAAGACACATACTTTCGCCAAAAATGTGGTATCGCGATGGGTACTAAAGCTGCACCAGTCCTTGCGAACCTCATAATGGGTTTTTTTGAATTAACACTATATGAAACCTCACGCCAGAAATTTGGACACCTTTTCCACATCTTTTTAATGGATAACTGGAAAAGATATTTGGATGATTGTTTCATCATATGGAAGGAACCCTATGAAAAACTTCTAGAATTCAAATCCATACTTAATAACATACATCCCAGCATTCAATTCACTATGGAATTCAGCAAACATCATCTCCCTTTTCTTGATCTCTTAATTATAGAAACACCTAATAACCAAATCACAACCGACATCTACCACAAACCTACAGACTCACAACAATACCTCCTTTTTAGCTCATGCCACCCAAAACACACCAAGATAAATATCCCCTTTAATTTAGCTAAAAGAATCTGCACCATTGTCTCTGACCCAACCACTCGAGAAATACGCTTACAAGATCTCAAAAAAACACTGTTACAACGCCAATATCCCTCCACACTCATAGATCTTGGAATAAAACGTGCCAAGGAACTTGACAAAAACACACTAAAAACCAACCAACATAATAACACACCCAACCCCAAAATACTTCCATACATCTCCACCCATAACCCCCAAAACATCGAAGCATACACCACAATTAAACAAAACCTCCCCTTACTCACCACAGACACGAAAATGAACAATATCATTAATACACACAAAGTCCTTAAATGCAAAAGGCAACACAAATCTTTGAAAACATTATTAACCAATTCCAAACTACATACACCACTTCCACCCCCATCAGTTAAAAAATGTGCACGCCCTAATTGTGGTACCTGCCCCTACCTACTTGAAGGCTCTGAATTTACCTTCAAACGAGGAACAAAGTTTAAAATTAAAACCGATTTCTCTTGTTCCTCTGGTAACCTCATTTATGTCCTCACTTGCGCAGGTTGCCAAAACTTCTATATCGGACAGACGAGCGTCCCATTGCGTAGAAGAGTAGCTGTCCATAAGGAACAAATAAACCTCCCTCAATACCGCCAAATTCCACTCAGTGGCCACATAGACTCTTGCGCCAGAAACAAAAACCCTAAATTCATTATATTCCCTTTCTATCAATGTAAAGACAGAATCTCCACACAAGAAAGAATCAACAAGGAGAATCTTTTCATAGAGAAATTCCAACCATTTCTTAACACACACACCCCTCAGTGACCTTATTTCTCTATGAACAGACACAAACTTCCTGTTGAAAAAGAGTTCATAACTCCAACTAAAAACACTTGTCTCCCCTTACACACACTTCCTGTTTTGACACCACATTTCCTGCGTAACACAAACTTTTAACCCTTCTTTTTAAACCTAACAAAACTCTCAACTTTCATGTATCCTTATTTTTCCTACCAGTTTATACATGAACTACTATTGAACTACAAAAGCTCAAAGACAATATAATGTATGGGTATATTTATTTTTTTATATATTATTGTTTTATATATTATTTTCTTCATTTTGTACTTCTTTGTAAAAAGACATTTTCATTCTGCTTCTTCTTGATAATTTGCTTTTCGCAATGAAAACCGGTTAGAAGAAATCTTTATTAAAATATGCTTCCAGTTTAGCATTCTGGCTTTTTTTCATTTTCCTATTATTTCTCCACGTGCGGTTAACACAACCCCACTATTTACTGACTTATATATATATATATATATATATATATATATATATATATATATATATATATATATATATATATATATATATATATATATGTGTGTGTGTGTGTGTAGGAATGTACATGTATGTGTGTATGTATGAATATATATATATTATTTATATTATTATATGATCGAACGCCACGCATCCATTTCCAAGTAAAAGGTAAAACCATGGTTTAATATATAGAGAGAAAAGAAAAGAAAGTTAATTATTGGTATTAAAAGGTCATAGTTTAACTGTAGTTCAGAACCATTTACAGCTGTTTCTGTTTATCAAATCGAAGTAAATTTGCATTTATCTCGTTCCATTTAACAAACCTCGTCGGAATGGTTTAGTGGAATATAAATAGAAGAAAAAAGGGAAATGAAAGGAAAAGGGAAAAGCAAAAGAAAAAGGAAAGCCTAAAGGCTTACATTTTAGTGACTTTTTGGGTCCCACGTGTGTATACGTTTCTTGAATTAGATGAATGGAGAAGTAAGTGGGGAAAATGATTAGTTGACCGGCGGTGTTAGTCAAAGAAGTTATACCTGGTGGAGATAGCCGGTGTTGGTAACTGTTATACAAAACGTTGATAGCAACCGTTAGTCCCTATGATTAGTTGATGGAGATAGCCGGTGTTGGTAACTGTTATACAAAACGTTGATAGCAACCGTTAGTCCCTATGATTAGTAAAAACTTGTTAAAAACTAGGGATGCTTTGAAAAGTTAGTACGACATAATGTATATATATATATATGGGCTACGTAAAGGAATAAAAAAAAGGTAAAGAGTAAATAAAAATCAATGAGTGGCTGTGTGGTAAGTAGCTTGCTTACAAACCACATGGTTCTGGGTTCAGTCCCACTGCGTGGCACCTTGGGCAAGTGTCTTCTACTATAACCTCGGGCCAACCAAAGCCTTGTGAGTGGATTTGGTAGACGGAAACTGAAAGAAGCCCGTCGTATATATGTATATATGTGTGTGTATATGTTTGTGTATCTGTGTTTGTCCCCCCCCCCCCCCGCCAACATCGCTTGACAACCGATGCTGGTGTGCTTACGTCTCCGTAATATAGCGGTTTGCCAAATGGGACCGATAGAATAAGTACTATGTTTACAAAGAATAAGTCCTGGAGTCGATTTGCTCGATTAAAGGCGGTGCTCCAGCATGGCCGCAGTCAAATTACTGAAACAAGTAAAAGAGTAAAAGAGTAAAAGAATATATATATATACATGCATATATGGGACGTCACCAACGATTCAAACAACTTAAAATACGTAAACAATCGAGTTAAATACGTAAGCAACGAGAAAGAATAGAGAACAGGACAAGTAAATACAGAGAAAGGACCCTTCATCGGTTGTCTACTCTTCATTTCGAGTGTTCAACGATACTATGAGTCTTCAAAGACAGTTGCTCCCATAAATTCTAAAATATGATTTAGGACTTATGGAGGGTCAAATTTGGGAACAAAAATATGACAGTGGAGACATGCTTGAGTTTGTTCAAAAACTTCGTAGCGCGGTCTTTCCTCTTGTCTTTGATGGCTTGGGATAAAAATTGGCCCTTTCTCATCTTGTATGAGGAATACCGAACGTCTTCATGCAATACCTGCCTGATAAGAAACTCAGATACTCCCATGTCCCTGGCAATCGTTGTCAACCATGGCCTGGATCTCACCAACAAATTCAGTTCTATTCTTATCAGAACGATCAGAGTGAGTTTTCCGAGCTGCCGTACTTTCGTAATCACCATTAGACTCATCCAACTCTTTGCGAATCCTCTGCACTGTCTCGAGATTGACACCCAAACACTCTGAAATATTTGTATTGGAGCTTCCGGCGCAAATGCCAAGCAGTACAGCATGTCGTTTGCAAATTTCTGGCAGAGTGAATTGCGTCATGGTACTGTTTTTCTCACAGACGGTGCCCAACTGACCTTACTGTACTGTGTAGTCGACAAACTCAGAAACAAACAAAGCGCGCGCGCGAAATATAAAATGGTGACAATTTACCCATTGCACCCTGTATGCGTGTGTCTGTGTGTGTGCGTGTGTGTGTGTGTATGTGTACATATAAACACATATACACACTGTAGTTACTGGCTAGACACTCTCTCTCTCTCTCTCTCTCTCTCTCTCTCTCTCTTTTTTTTTTTTTTTTTCACGTTTCGGAGGATAGAATCAGTCTGTAGCTGTTAATTGGATAGACACAGACTATATATTTAATTGGCATTGCCATAGACGTTGTTTAAATGACGGCGAGACAAACAGAATTGGAAGAAGCTGTAGATGTTGACTAAGTAGACACTGCGCGCGCGTGGGGAGGTGCGTGTGCGTGTGCGTGTAGTTGACCAAGATGACACAGTTTCTAGATTAAATCATAATGGGTACACAATGTGTTGAACGAAGAGACACAAGATAACTGATGTATGAATGTTTGTTAAATTTATTAGTGTTTAGTTGATGACTATATTGATAGAGGTTAGAAAATAATAGCGGTGTAGAGATGTCAACCGATGAGACTCCACAGATTGACTCCTCAGATTGACAAAGGAGTGAGGATCAGTAGATGAACTACTAAATCCATTTGTTAATAACTTTAGTTTAAAGGGAACATAACACAATTATCTTTCAAGTTTTTTTTTCTTATTAAATAACTATTGTATACAATTATTTGCTTTAGACTGTAGTTTGTGAACAAAGCGTTGTTGGTAAATGCCACCGTACATGTGGTTACCAATTACATGATTATCACTCATACAGCAGCACAAACACATTTCCTCTCCATCAGGCACAAATTCGAACCGTCCCTCAATGTGTCATAGCAAGCATTCCCCCGCCCCCGATAATACCTCTTGCGTCTCTATAGCAACAGTTACTGTCACTGTGGTTGTTGCTGATATTGTCGCTACTGCTGCTCCAGCTACAACTGTTGTTGTTGTTGTCGTCGTCGATGGCGGCGGCCACATCCGTGATATTTTAATTGATAATGGAAATTCATTTCCCGTTTGGTGAAAACTTTCGTTTTATTTTAATTATTATTTTTGGCATCTGTTGGCACGACTTAGGGCTTTTTTTTATGTTTAGTCCCAGGTCTGCCCTTATCTAGCACACTTGTCATCAAACGATAAAATATGGAGACTGCTGAAGGTGCTGTGCGTATGTATGGCTAAAAATGCTAACTGTAGCAGAGTCTGTTGTGTGTCGATATTTTGAGTTCCATGAGGAATGGAAAATTTGAAGCCTCCAGTTAAATATCTTTCACGATGTGTATTCACGTGATGTGTTCACGTGGTGTGTGTCCATATCGTATGTGTTTGCATGGTGAGTGTTTCTTTGCGAATTCATTTGTCCACTCTCGGTCAAAAGCCCATAAAAGAAACATCAATTTTGTCCACGTTTCACAGACAGCCAGCGATACCTTCGCGATCTATTTGTTACAAAAAAAATTGCTGTCACCATACTGCATCTAATATGTCCTTCATGTTATAATGTTGGAAATTGGAATTTGAGAGAAATTCGGTTGCTATTTCTAGCAGGCTAAGCAATTCCGTAAGGATTTTCTTTGTCTCGTAAAAAGATTTGTAGAAAATTTATTTCTCACTCTTGTTGCTGTGGCTTTTCTAATTGATTCTATATCATTGGACAGTCTACTAACGAGGTTGTTGTTGTTAGAGTTACTGGTGTCCCTCTTGTTGTTGTTGTTGTTGTTGTTGTTGTTGTTGTTGTTGTTGTTGTTGTAACAACCGCTGTTGGTGCTGCTGTTGTTGCTGCTGCTGCTGCTGCTATTACTGCATCTGTTGTTTTTGCTGTTGTTGTTTAGTCCCAGGTCAGCTCTGATTGAGCAGTTCAACCTTCAAAGCCATTTAACGTCCGTCTTTGCTCAGACAACAATGTACCTAGGACTACATCCGACAATCTTTACTTCTTTTTGTTTTCAAGACTGAAGACAGATTTGACTGCTTCTTTCTAGCATGTCGTAAAACCACGCATATACCCCTCCTACTAATGACTCGGTGTTACTCTATTTCTTAATCATGTTATGTTTAGTAGTAGTAGTAGTAGTAGTAGTAGTAGTAGTAGTAGTAATAGTAGTAGTAGTAGTTCTTGTTTCTGCAGCTGCTTTTATGCCTACTGCTGCAGATGCTAATGATGATGATGATGATGATGATGATGATGATGATGATGACTATGACATTAATGTCTACGTTGTGTGTTGCAGTCGCTCAAGGTCAACCCAGGACGGCATAGTTGCTCGAGAGCAACGCGACACTCGCGGTACCATTCGCCCTTCCTCGACCTCTTTTTGATCCATGACTGCAGTTCGGTCATGGAGACGAGCTGCGGGAAAGCGCGCTTCACAAACGGCAACCACACCTGTTCACCGTCGTCTACGTAGAGCCGGAGATGTCGCAGTCTCAGCGCATGTCTGCACATCATCAACCACGGCATGCCCAGCCCTCCTTTTAATGGGTGTTGGCAGCAAGCGGATCACCTGACCATCGGAACGCATCCTTTCCACAAGAAGCGGAGATAGATAGATAGATAGATAGATAGATAGATAGATAGATAGATAGATAGATAGATAGATGGATGAATACTTTTATTCTTTTACTTGTTTCAGTCATATGACTGCGGTCATGCTGGAGCACCGCCTTATATATATATATATATATATATATATATATATATATGGGAGAATATACAAATAATAACAACAGACGAGGACAGGTGGTGTAAATAACAAAAGTATATATTAGTATGACGCTCGGGAATACGGAAAGTCTTTGACGTTTCGAGCTACGCTCTTCAACAGAAAGAATACGGAGACAAGGAGAAAAACACGGAGAAAAAAAATTGAATAGTGTTCAGTCAACGGTCAATCATAATAATGGCCGATCATGTCCACAGAACGTGCTCTGGCAAGGGCGGTTTGGATGGTGGTGGGTGGATATCCACGCAGGCTAAAGTGGTGAGCCATGAGTTGAGACTGAGTCTCAAAGTCATGGCTGTCGCTACAAAGTCTGCGTAGACGGAGGAATTGGGAATAGGGGATGGAAAGTTTTGTGTGTCTAGGGTGGGAGGAGGAGAAGTTGAGATAGGAGTGTGAGTCTGTGTGTTTGTAGTGGATGGAGGTGCTAAGGGCGGAGTGGAGGATGCTGACCGAAATGTCGAGAAAGGGGACAGAGGTGTCAGAGACAGTACAGGAGAAGTGGAGGGCAGGATGGAAAAACTGAACGAAAGAGAGGAACGAGTCAAGATGTTCGCGGGAGATGAGGTGGCACCGATACAGTCGTCGATATACCGACCGTATAGTTCGGGAGTAGGACCAGTGAAACTGGAGAATATTTGGGCCTCAACATAACCAACGAAGAGGTTCGCGTAGTTGGGGCCCATTCTCGTCCCAATGGCCACTCCCGAGATTTGCTGGTAGATATCTCCCGCGAACGAGAAGCAGTTGAGAGATAGGACAAGTTCGGCCAGACGAATGAGTGTGGAGGTGTCGGGTTGTGGGTTGGGGCGTTGGTCTAGAAAAAACTTCAGGGCACGCAGCCCCTCGTCGTGGGGGATCACTGTATAGAGGCTCTGGATGTCTAGAGTGAAGAGAAGCTTAGAAGGGCCGGGAGGGAAAGAGAAAGAGTTGAATAGACGAAGCGCGTGGTTAGTGTCATGAATGTGGGAAGGGAGAGAAGCCACTAGGGGGCGAGGACACGATCTAGGTATTTTGAGATAAGCTCGGTGGGGCAGTTGCAGGCGGAGACGATGGGGCGGCCAGGGTTGTTCGGTTTATGGATCTTGGGGAGGAAGTAAATGGTGGGGGTGCGTGGGGTGCGAACAATAAGGTTGGAGGCGGTGGCGGGGAGACGGGAGGAGAGGATGAGGTCATGGATAGTGGAGGACACAGTCTGTTGGTAGCTGGGCGTGGGGTCGGAGGGCAGAGGGCGGTAGAATGAGGTATCTCGAAGTTGACGGAGAGCTTCGGCCTCGTAGAGGTCCGCGCGCCATACTACCACGGCTCCACCCTTATCAGCCGGTTTTATGATGATGTCCGTGCGGCGTCGGAGGGATCGAAGGGCCGAGAGTTCGGCTGGGGAGATGTTGAGTCGAGATGGACGCCTGGAAAAGTTAAACCGGCCCACAGCGCGTTGGCAGGCGCCCGCGAAAAGATCAACTGCCTGGAACTGGCCAGGAGCAGGCGTCCACTGGGATGGTCGTCGGCCCAGGTCAGTGAAGCAGTCCTCGTTGGGTGCGGGTGGTGTGTTATGGAAAAGCGCACCCAACCTAACGCGGCGCACAAAGCTGTGGACATCAGCACGGGTTTGAAATTCCTTGCAGGATGGAGTGAGTGGGATGAAGCGCAGACCCCTATTGAGGACGGAGCGCTCCGCCTCAGAGAGAGGAAGATCTGGGGGAATGGTAACGACAGGCTGAAGTGGAGAAGGGGTGGGTGGAATAGAAGTAGGAGGGGATGAAGTAGGGTTAGGAGGGGCGGTCGGGATGGTGGAGGGCTGGGAGGGAGGGGGTGGAGTGTGTGTGGGAGGGGGTGGAGTGTGTGTGGGAGAGGCAGGGTGGTTGGGTGTGGGTGGGGAATGCACATCAGGGAGGGAGAAGGGTGGTGGAGGGGTTGGGGTAGTGGCATCGGGTGTAGAGGAATGGAGGAGTGAGTGAAGTTTGCGGATCTTAGTGTCGGTAAGAAATGCATGAAAGAGATGATTAAGTTGAATGATAAAGCGCAATGTATTGTGAGCATGGGAGGGTGACAGAGAGGAGAAAAATATGGAAAAGGCTGGAGGAAGAAGGCGGTCGATAGTGTGGATTTTAGAGAGATTGGAGCGAATGGTGGCCCGCATAAGGCGGTAGGATGTGGTGCGGAGTATGGGTAGAATGGTGGTAGAAGAGTGGAGAGTGGGGTGGAAATGGAGGCGGAAACCCTTAGGGATGAGGCGGTGATGTAAGCAGCGACTGAGAAACGTAATATGACTAGAGAAACGAGTCTTCTTGAATATGAGTAAGGAGAGTCGTATAGTAGGTTGAAAGTATAGAGAGGGAAGTGTGCGGAGGTATAGTTTTAGGCGGTTGTGGAGAGTGAGTTGGAAAGATTTGTAGTCAGGCATGATGGAACGAGAGAGAAAAGAAAATTAGACGTGGGAAGGAGAATTACAAAAGGTGTGGTGGAAAAAAACAAGCGTGATGAGAAAATTGGACGTGGAAAAAAGGAAAAAAAAAGAAAAAAAGGAAAAAAAACTGGAAAAAAAACTTTTTTAACAGGTGTGGGGGAAAAAAAATAAAGGCATGAGGAGAAAAAACGAAAAAGGGGTTGTGAGAAGAAAATATATGCGAGGTGGGAGAAAAAAACAAAGCAAAAAGGAAGATGGGACAATAGGGAGAAAATGGGGTGACAGGGAGAGAAGAAACGAGAGGGGAAAAGAAAGGGAGGGAGAAGAATACAAAGTAATAGGTGCAGATTAGAGAAGACAGATTAGGAACATCCAGAGTACGAAGAGACGGTAGGTGAAGGAAAGTAAGGTAAAAAAGGATGATAAAGGAGGTTTACAAAAGTGGAAAAGTTCAAAAGTTTTTTAGACGTCGTGGTATATTGAAGCGATTTCCAATCAGAAGATGGGTCCAGTGTAATCCGTGGGTAGGAGAGGTGCAGCCGGAGGGTATAAAGTTCAGAATCAAACAGTCCAGATCCAGAAGGAAAGAAGGTAGAATCCAAAAGTTGGTAGTGTGTGATGAGAGGAGACAGGATTAGCTGGTGCGACCACGTGAGCGTGTATTATATGTGGGAGAATATACAAATAATAACAACAGACGAGGGGTATGTGGGTAGGGGTGGGTGGTGGGTGTAAGGAATTGGATGGGGTGGAGTGGGAAGGTAGAGTAGGAGTGTGTTGGGGTGTGGTGGGATGAGCTTATGAGGGGGTGTTGACGAGGAGGGAGAAGGGGAAGGTGGATGTAAGAGAGGGGGAAGATGGGTATGGGAGGGGAGAGGAAGAGAGGAGAGAGGGTGGGTATAAGAGAGGGAAGGTGGATTGAGAGAGGGGGAAGGTGGGTATGGGGGGGAGAGAAAGAGGGGAAGGTGGGTATGGGGGGGGGGGGAGAATGAGAGGAAGAGAAAGAGAGGAAGAGAAAGAGAGGAAGAGAAAGAGAGGAAGAGAAAGAGAGGAAGAGAAAGAGAGGAAGAGAAAGAGAGGAAGAGAAAGAGAGGAAGAGAAAGAGAGGAAGAGAAAGAGAGTGAGATATATATATATATATATATTGTTTTAGGGAAAAGAACCAAGTTTCATGAACTCATCGATGAAAATCCACTATCACATATAGAAAAAATAAATAAAAGCACAATAAATGAGAATAATATAATACAAAGTAAATATCATAAGATAAAGATATTGAAATGACTACACGTGTTTCATAACTAATTTTCAAATAGAAAGGAAATTTAAATCGATTAAAATCAATAAAAATTATCGAAAATAAATTCTATTCAAAAATACAGCTAATCGTCAGGTCGTAAATAGAACAATAATTATAATAAATAAATATATATATATATATATCAACCACAAATAAGTACCAAATGAATTTATATAAAATACTTATTTTATAAAGATAGAAAAATTATTAAAAATATCAAAATAATAAACATTCTATAATCATCCCTACATCCATTGTAATATATGCTAACATGTATATTATATACAAAAACCAGCTTACATAAATTATTATCGTTTTGCTGGTAGATATCTCCCGCGAACGAGAAGCAGTTGAGAGATAGGACAAGTTCGGCCAGACGAATGAGTGTGGAGGTGTCGGGTTGTGGGTTGGGGCGTTGGTCTTCGATTTGAATAGTGATTTTAATCGATTTAAATTTCCTTTCTATTTGAAAATTAGTTATGAAACACGTGTAGTCATTTCATTATCTTTATCTTATGATATTTACTTTGTATTATATTATTCTCATTTATTGTGCTTTTATTTATTATTTTTTCTATATGTGATAGTGGATTTTCATCGATGAGTTCATGAAACTTGGTTCTTTTCCCTAAAACAATATATATATATATATATATATATCTCACTCTCTTTCTCTTCCTCTCTTTCTCTTCCTCTCTTTCTCTTCCTCTCATTCTCCCCCCCCCATACCCACCTTCCCCTCTTTCTCTCCCCCCCCCATACCCACCTTCCCCTCTTTCTCTCCCCCCCCCCCCCATACCCACCTTCCCCCTCTCTCAATCCACCTTCCCTCTCTTATACCCACCCTCTCTCCTCTCTTCCTCTCCCCTCCCATACCCATCTTCCCCCTCTCTTACATCCACCTTCCCCTTCTCCCTCCTCGTCAACACCCCCTCATAAGCTCATCCCACCACACCCCAACACACTCCTACTCTACCTTCCCACTCCTACGATAATAATTTATGTAAGCTGGTTTTTGTATATAATATACATGTTAGCATATATTATAATGGATGTAGGGATGATTATGGAATGTTTATTATTTTGATATTTTTAATAGTTTTTCTATCTTTATAAAATAAGTATTTTATATAAATTCATTTGGCACTTAATGTTGGTTGATATATATATTTATTTATTATAATTATTGTTCTATTTACGACCTGACGATTAGCTGTATTTTTGAATAGAATTTATTTTCGATAATTTTTATTGATTTTAATCGATTTAAATTTCCTTTCTATTTGAAAATTAGTTATGAAACACGTGTAGTCATTTCATTATCTTTATCTTATGATATTTACATTGTATTATATTATACTCATTTATTGTGCTTTTAATTATTATTTTTTCTATATGTGATAGTGGATTTTCATCGATGGGTTCATGAAACTTGGTTATTTTCCCTAAAACTATATATTTATATATATTTTAATCTGTAAAGCTTAATTTAATTTTAATTTTTTATAAATTGATTTTAATTGAGGTTTACCTGTAATTTTGGATTTTGTCCCTAATATTATTATTATTATTATTATTATATATATATATATATATATATATATATATATATATATATATATATATATATATATATGGGAGAATGTACGAAAAAACAACAACAGACGAGGACAGGTGGTGTAAATAACAAAAGGATGTATTAGTATGACGCTCGGGAATACGGAAAGTCTTTGACGTTTCGAGCTACGCTCTTCAACAGAAAGAATACGGAGACAAGGAGAAAAACACGGAGAAAAAAATTGAATACTGTTCAGTCAACGGTCAATCATAATAATGGCTAATAATGGCTGACAGAAATAATGGCTGAGAGAAATAATGGCTGACAGAAATAATGGCTGTTAGAAATTCTTTTTTCAGGAGAGCTAAGAAAAGGGGGAGATAACAAACGGTGATCGAAGAACGAGGGGCTGTGTGTGGGAGATAGAATGCTGGTGATCTTGACGTATGTAGTGTGAAAATGGGGAGGGGAGAAAGGAGTTGGTCAGTTGTAGTGTGTGCGTGGTGTGATGCGAGGGTATTGGTGTGATGTGATGTGAGGGTGTTGGGAGGTGGGGAAGGCATGGGTGGAGTGTGAGTTAGGCTGAGGGTGGGGTAGAGGTAGGGGTGGGGTATGTGGGTAGGGGTGGGTGGTGGGTGTAAGGAATTGGATGGGGTGGAGTGGGAAGGTAGAGTAGGAGTGTGTTGGGGTGTGGTGGGATGAGCTTATGAGGGGGTGTTGACGATGAAGGGGGAAGGGGAAGGTGGGTATAGGAGGAGAGAGAAAGAGAGGTAGAGAGGAGAGAGTGTGGGTATAAGAGAGGGAAGGTGGATGTGAGAGAGGGGTAAGGTGGGTATGGGGGGGAGAAAGAGAGGAAGAGAAAGAGAGTGAGAGAAGAGAGTGAGAGAGGGAAAGAGAGAAGAGAGTGAGAGAGGGAAAGAGAGAAGAGAGTGAGAGAGGGAAAGAGAGAAGAGAGTGAAAGAGGGAAAGAGAGAAGAGAGTGAGAGAGTAAGGGTGAGAGAGTAAGAGAGTAAGAGTGTAGAGAGTAAGAGAGGGGGAGTACGAGAGAAGAGAGTGAGAGAGAGTAAGAGAGAGGAGAGAAAGAGTAGGGGTGGTAGGAGGGAGGGTGGGGCAGAGAGGCAGGAGGAGGGGTTAGATGAAGAGGGGAGGGGAGTTGAGCCCATGTGACGCAAAGGAGCGAAGAGAGAAGATTAATCCCTGTTCACGGCGCAAACGGGAGTCCGGATGGCCCCTGTGCATGGACAATCCAAACACGGACAGGTGTTGCTGCAAGGAGTGGCCGGCAGAACGGAAGTGGCATGACACCGGAGTGTCATTGCCAACGTTGATGTCTCGGAGGTGTTCCGCGAATCGGTCGGCCAAGCGGCGCCCCGTTTGTCCGATGTACAGAGAATGGCAGAGAGAGCAGGAGATACAATAGATGATGTTGGTAGAAGTGCAGGTGAAGGAGTCGGTGATGCGAAAGGGTCGGTGATGGGTGCTGGTGAGGAGGGTGGTGTTGGAGAGGTAAGGGCAAGTGCGGCAGCGTGGGCGGGAGCAAGGGAACGAGCCAGGTTGGGAGGTTGGGTTGGGGAAGAAGCTGTTGACCAAGGTTGTGGGCTCGTTTGAAGGAGGGGAGGGGTCGATTAGGGAAGATGTGGGAGGTGGAGGGGTCGGACTGGAGGGGTCGGACTGGAGGCGCCGAAAAGCTCGGAGAATGGAGCGTTGGAGGGGTAGGGTGGTGGGATGGTAGGTAAGGGGAAAAGGGAGGCGGGAAACGGCAGGGCGGGTTCGGGGGGAGAGAGCAGATGCACGGTCCACAGAACGTGCTCTGGCAAGGGCGGTGTGGATGGTGGTGGGTGGATATCCACGCAGGCTAAAGTGGCGAGCCATGAGTTGAGACTGAGTCTCAAAGTCATGGCTGTCGCTACAAAGTCTGCGTAGACGGAGGAATTGGGAATAGGGGGTGGAAAGTTTTGTGTGTCTAGGGTGGGAGGAGGAGAAGTTGAGATAGGAGTGTGAGTCTGTGTGTTTGTAGTGGATGGAGGTGCTAAGGGCGGAGTGGAGGATGCTGACCGAAATGTCGAGAAAGGGGACAGAGGTGTCAGAGATAGTACAGGAGAAGTGGAGGACAGGAGAAGTGGAGGACAGGAGAAGTGGAGGGCAGGATGGAAAGATTGAACGAAAGAGAGGAACGAGTCAAGATGTTCGCGGGAGAGTGAGGTGGCACCGATACAGTCGTCGATATACCGACCGTATAGTTCGGGAGTAGGGCCAGTGAAACTGGAGAATATTTGGGCCTCAACATAACCAACGAACAGGTTCGCGTAGTCGGGGCCCATTCTCGTCCCCATGGCCACTCATACTGTGAAAATTATATGAGGAGAAAATTTAGAAAAGTTTTCGTACCGGTGGCTAGCATGCGTAATAAAAGTCAATGGGCAACACATTTTTATATATGTGTAAATATATATATATATATATATATATATATATATATATATATATATATATATATATATATATATATATATATGTTGTTGTACTTGGGGATGGTCATATTGCCAGTTTATCTTGCAAAACAAATATGTATATATATATATATATTTATATTTACACATATATAAATATATATATATATATATATATATATATATATATATATATATATATATATTTATATTTACACATATATAAATATATATATATATATATATATATATATATATATATATATATATATATATATATATATATATGTATGTATGTATGTATGTATGTATATGCAAGCATACATAGGCTTAAGTCGTTCTCTATTATACGTCGATTTTCAAAAGTAATATATGGAAAAATAAAAATCAAGTTAAATCATTTTACCTGACTGTACATCTGTCCGCTACAAATAATGGAATCGTAAAATCACTAGAAAACCGTTAAAAGCACATAAAATCATGTTACTGTACAATAAATAAGAATAAAAGCATATAAAATCATATTAAAATACATACAGTAAATGTTAAGATACGCACCATAAAATAGTGTAGCTTAGTGAACGAAATCATGAAATCACTTGTCTTATTTATCGGTCTTTAGGAGCTCATATTGCACTGTAGTTCCATTATCTAACGTTCGGCGTCGTTGTCACTCGTGATTCCCGTGACTGTTTTGAATTCAGATTTGTTTACGTCTGTTTATCGGTTACTTTCTCATTCTCATTCATTTGTGACTTTATTTTTTGCCCCCATAGTTTAAGTGCTAAGCGTCATGTTATAACGCTTGAAGATATGATAAAACGCCATTACAAAGGTGAAAGTGGAAGCAATTTCACGATCTTTTGGGGTGAGTCGAACAACTGTGTCGACGATTGTACATAATAAGGACAAGATTTTAACACATATCAAATCTGGAACCCCAGGGATGAATAACACTGTCATTAATAGGAAAAGAGGCAAAATCTTTGAAGAAATGGAAAGTCTTCTTTCTCTTTAAATTGTTAGGTTGGATCGTTAGCGTGCTACTATTAGTCAAGAAATCATTTAAGACAAAGCGTTGTCTTTGTTTGAGGACCTGAAGAAAAAATATATAGATGAGAAAGATGTAGAGTGCAAGGCAAGAAGAAGTTATCACTCCATTAAGAAGCAAGGTGAAAATGCATCAACTAACGAACAAGCAGCTACGGAATTTCCTAATGCATTAAAGAAAATCATCGAAGAAAACGGGTTTCTTCCCGAACAGATTCTTAACATTGACGAAACTGGATTGTATTGGAAAAAATTGCCAGACCGTTCATTCATTTCCAAGGAAAAGAAAACTTCCAGGCTAAAAGGTCTCAAAAGAACGTATGACCATTATGTTAGGAGGTAATTGTGCAGAAGATTTTAAGTTAAAGCCGTTGCATGTGTTTCATGCACACAACCCCTGTGCCCTGAAGAACATACCCAAGACATTTCTCCCTGTTATATGGATGGCTAATTCAAAAGCATGGGTTACTGTTGTTGTATTTGAAGATTGGTTCTTCAATCATTTCATCCCAGCAGCAGAGAAGCACTGTAAGAAGAAAGGGATTCCTTTTAAGATTTTACTTATCTTAGATAATGTTCCTGGCCACCCGCAAACATCGTAGATTTTGACCCCAACGTTATCGTCGTATACCTCCCTCCGAAAACCACGTCTTTTCTGCAGCCAATGGATCGGGGAATAATTGCTATCTTCAAGCGTTACTATATGAAGCGTACGCTGCGGCA